>NC_140168.1:100729102-100894602 GCF_963971535.1 Notolepis coatsorum | reverse complement strand
AGAGAGAGAGAGAGAGAGAGAGAGAGAGATTCCTTTACACACACTAATAACATGATCATAACCAAACCAATTTCAAATGTATCATCAAGTACAAAATAGATTTGATCGTAATATTTATGAGAATGCATGTTTTTTCACACTACAGGAGGAGTATGTCACAGTATGATGTCATAATCGAACATTCTAGAACATTTGTGTTCTATATATGCAACAATTCTCTGAGCATTTCCTGGCATTTTTTCAGACTACAACATCAATCCATTCATCTTTCCTTGTGACAATATTGTCAACCACTGTACTAGACTGTACAAGAAATTCCTTCTGTAATATACTGATTTCTTTTGATTTCTCTGTTTGAGAGAGAGAGAGAGAGAGTGTGTGTGTGTGTGTGTGCAGGGGAGTAGCTGGGGGGGGGTTAGGATGATTCCAAGGGCCCAGCAAATGCCCCACATTTTTTTATAGATTGGGGGCCCCACATTTTTTAATAGATTGGGGGGCCCACAAATTGATTCTTTCATGGGGCCCAGAATCTCCAGCTACGCCCCTGTGAGCGCACCTTTCTACTCTAGAGAGCTGTCATCACCGTGATGCGCGCTTGAATGAACTGCGAGATAACTCATAACTCGTACACACACGCACTCTGTCTGCCATACAGTAGTTTATGTTGTTTTAGCGCAACGTGGGTATATACACGGGCGAGGATGAAAAGCATAAGACTACTTTTAATACATAAATTAACGTTCCGTCGGGTCCCGTGTATTCTCGAGAGAGAATGATAATAATAATAATAATGCAGGACCTCTTCAGATTATATTATCAACGACAGACAGTGAGAAACACAACCCCCCCCCTCGCGCTGAAGAATATGCATATTAGATCACTCAGTGATTAACACCTATGCGCTGTTTGTGTGTGCGCGCGTCCATGTATGTGCGTTTGGTGACGCGCGATGTAGTTCTTATCGTAAATGGAGATTATTACAAGCATACCATCTAGCAAGAATTAAACGTATTTACAAGTCGTATTAGGTTTAGCAAGTTGGGGGACCTATACCTTACATGTCAAAGCACTAGAAATGGCAATTTTTCTATTTTTATCGATTTCTGAAAAGATGTCCTTTTTGAGCATTTAAGAGGGATTCTAATTTCTTTTGTTGTCCGCCGACGGGTTCAAAGCTCCAGCGTGACCCCTAAGGGTTAAAATCCTCTTACCTTGACGATTAAAAGCCTCCCCAATTTAGAAAACAGTAATCCAATGGCTGGTATTGATATACTACTAACTACTGCACGCTAACTGAGCTAACCCGACACTCAAGCAGATAACGAGAGCAATGACTTCCTTTCTGGGGGGTTTCAAAATAAAAGAGCGACGTCTATAGCAGCGGAATACGTTTATTTTGTGCATTATCTAACGTTAACACGAACCTAAACTAACTTTAGGTTAGTTGTAACGTTAGTTTAGGTTCGTGTTAACGTTAGATAATGTACAAAATAAACATATTCCGCTGCTATAGACGCCGCTCTTTTATTTTGAAACCCCCCAAAAAGGAAGTCATTGCTCTCATTATCTGCTTGAGTGTCCGGTTAGCTCCGTTAGCGTGCAGTAGTTAGTAGTATATCAATACCAGCCATTGGATTACTGTTTTCTAAATTGGGGAGGCTTTTAATCGTCAAGGTAAGAGGATTTTAAGTCATGGTATCCATAAACTTTAATCGGTTCGGATCCTTTGAATGAATGAGAATGTAAACAAACACGGCTTCACGTAGAAATCACTGACTGCGCTCAGAGAGGAGTCGTTCGGCAAAAAATAGTTCAGAGTATATCTGCTTAGAAAACATAATTGTCGAATTCAATTATTTTTAATTTCTCCACGTGGTAAATACATAAGTCACAACATGTTTACAGGAACGTTTTGGAGTTGTATTTGGAGTGTATTTCGTGACTGTAGGGCACTGTAGGGAACGTCAGGCTCAAACCCTCCCCCACTTCCAGTGATGAAGCTAAGCTATGCTAACAGAGCGACTGTTCCCTAAGCTAAATGCACGCACAGAGACAAAAAAGGTATGCATCTTCTTGTCTAACTCCAGGGAAGATGTTAAATAAGCTAATTTCCCAAAATGTTGGAGTTTTCCTTTAAGTTTAAATATCAACATTATCTGGCCATCCTCAGTAAATACTATAAAACTCCTGACTTCATCTCGTCTTTCCAAAGACCAGACTTGGGATGGGCACTCGCCCACACACACATGGAAAGGGAGAATGTCTTATGAATGGAGTTAAATCAATTATCCAGTTCGTTTTATAGTGTAACATTTGGCTACTTGAAGGGGAGAGAGAGAGAAACTCGTTACACGTGAGTTATTGAAGGTCCGCGCTGGTCTGTGTCTATTATGAAATGACAATTGTGAGTCATTGAAGGTCCGCGCTGGTCTTGTCTATTATGAAATGACAATTGCGCGTCATTGGAATTCTGATTATTTTCTAACTGGGCGGGTCTTAGGTATCGAAATGTGGCACCGATTGATCTAACGTGAATCGGTACTCGTAGTACCGACATAATTCGGTCTGCACCCTTTTAAAAGTGCCGGGTTCGGTTAGGGCTGGGCGATATGGAAAAAAATCATATCGCGATAACGATATGATAATGTTATCACATTTCTCGATATCGATAATTATCGAAATTGTTATAAGTATATTAAAAAAATTAATTAAAAAAATGTAAACAACAGATGTATGTTTATTTTGCAGCAATTCTTTGTCGTTGCCGCCATCTTTAGTGTTACATCCCCTCACACTCCAGTTCTCAGGCTGCAGCTGGTTTAAAAGTGAAAGTAAACCGGCTTCTCTGCTGGCTGTGGCTCCAGGGGAGTTGAACAGTTCTGGCTCTGCTAGTTTATTTTCTATCTTTTGGCGCTTTTTTGGTGGACTGTGACTCGTGACTGGAGTCTAGTTCTGCTAGCACACATAGCCTACTGTGTACAGACGGTTTCAAACTGTATTTTAAATTAGAAAGCAAACAAAATAAATGGACAAGAGAAAAATAAATCTCAATTTGGTCAGTATTGTCATTTGGACAAGCAAAGCCATTGCAGGCAAGAAAGACAAGTCTGTCCACTGTATCTGGTTTTAAAACTGCCCTGTCGCAGAAAAAAAAAAAAAAAAAAAAAAAAAACGATTCGATATCGATTATTAAAATATATCGCGATATTTATCGTTATATCGCCCAGCCCTAGGTTCAGTACCCATCCCTAGTAGGAATCCACACTATAGCATTTACAGACAAATAAACTTCATGGCTTATCTCCTACTCTGGGTATTCAGTAGGTGGTGTCAAAGAGGCAACTACCCATGTGACCATGTGTATTTAGTTTACACTCCGGATTATTATACGTTTCTGGGCCCCTACCGTAGAGTGCCAAAATGGCTTTTTACGTTTCTGGGTCGGTTTTCCTTTTTTTCCCGATATTTTCCGCGACACGATGGACATCAATACTTGGAATCGCCATCAGATAAATGGAATATTCTTTTTGGGGTACATTCTAGTCAAGGTAAGGGCTATATGATATCAGTCTTGCATTGATCCAAGCATGTCTTCACCTCAATCCGAACGTGTGTGTGTAACGTTAGTCCATAACGTATGCCGTTGGTGGCGATCAAAGCATCAAAAAACTACCCCCCCCCCCTTTCATGCATTCATGATGAAATATAATACTAGGGATGCACCGAAATTTCGGCACCGAAGGTTTTCGGCCGAAAATGGCAAAAAATTGCCTTTCGGCTTTTGGCCGAAAGAGTTTTTTCACCGAAAATATATCACCGAAACAGAAACAACCTTGCGTGTTGTTGTGATGATGTTGCCCTGTCGGGAGTCGCGCTGCCCCTATGTAAACTCTGCGCGCAACGCGTCCAACAAATGCGTCTTCAACATGCCTTTACATCCCCATTCACCATATGCCCGTCGCGGTTAATCACAGAGTGATCTAATATGCATATTATTCACATTTTGACGCTGTCTACTGTGCCGAGTCAAGCGAGCACATTCAGCTGGGGACTAGAAAGTGCGCTCAGTAGAGCACAGATGTCCGCTGCGGCAGCCAGAGAAAATATGGAATTAATGTACTGTATGCATTCAGAAGTGCTGAATAAATGTTTTATGGACCCATAAGTGATTATTTATTATTTACGTTAAGTTTTGCCATAATCATATATTTTTCCATAATCATAATGTTCCACAACATTGGTAAAAAAAATCTATTCTTTCGGTTTTCGGCCAACTGTTTTCTATTTTCGGTATCGGTTTCGGCCAAGAATTTCCCATTCGGTGCATCCCTATATAATACCTATGATATAGATTTGATTTGAGAATAATAGCGGGTCCAGGCAACAAACGGCAACGGTTATACTTATAAAGCTATTCCTCAGCATTTCAGGAATTACCCCAGACCGATCTAAAAACATACATATATTCACCACGGTATGCATGGAAAAATATATATATATTTTTTTTTTGCATCTTGACCGGAAGAAAGTCACTATCAAATGACCATAGTATTGTATCCGTAGCTATAATATAGTTATAGCTCTACAAACAAGGTGATGGACTCCTATCTTTTAAAGCATGGCAGTGAATAGATAGACAGCATGGCACTCAGTGTTAAAAAGTAGTCATGGATTATGTGGTTATTTTGTAGACAAATCTTTCATCCAGTTTACAGAAAACATACTATATTTTGAACTATATCGTTACAGATATATTAAATTTGATGAGGTTTGATCTAGAGTTGTTCCGATACCGATACCAGTATCGGAAATGCTGCCGATACTGCCTAAAATGCTGGTATCGGTATCGACGAGTACCCTCTAAACCTGCGCTCCGATACCATATGACCTTTTTAACTCTTTCGGAGTGGCATTTCCGGTGTCAAATGGAAAAAAATAAATAATGAAATTATATACCAATGATGTAAACTACCCATAATTGATCAGTAGGGTTTAACCTGGATGTTGGGCTTTAAATCTGTCATAACCTGAGACTAAAGGGGCTTTAGTCCCGGGACTCAATTTAAACCGACCTTAACCATAGCCATGATGTAACCACTCCTGCTCCAGAAACTGTTGACTAACTGGTGCTTGAAACAAAGTGGTTTAAGTCTGTAGACCACTCTGGACTACACTGTGTTCTTAAACTATAAAACCCAGATACATACTATTATAAACCTCTTACATGGAAATTAAAGCTGAATAAAATCACCAAATCTCTCCTTCCTCTGACACTCTTCTCCATCCAGATAGCTGTCCTGTCAGGCCTGGGAAGAAACCAAGAGGCTTGGATGGAAGAAAAGGTCTCTGCTGTGACCAGTGTGGAAAAATCTCCAGTTCAAATATGAATCTCGATAAACACCAACGCATTCACACAGGAAAGAAATTATATTCCTGTGACCAGTGTGAGAAGATCTTTAGTCGACTAGATTATCTGAAATCACACCAGAGAATTCACACAGGAGAGAAGCCCTACTTCTGTCACCAGTGTGAGAAGAGCTTTAGTAATTTGTCTAGTCATAAATTACACCAGGGAATTCACACAGGAGAGAAGCCATACTCCTGTGACCAGTGTGGGAAGAGCTTTAGTCAACTGTCTAAACTGCAAAGACACCAGAGAATTCACACAGGAGAGAAGCCCTACTCCTGTGACCAGTGTTGGAAGAGCTTTAGTCAACAACATCATCTGAAATTACACCAGAGAATTCACACAGGAGAGAAGCCCTACTCATGTGACCAGTGTGAGAAGAGCTTTAGTCATCTGTCTCATCTGAAATCACACCAGAGAATTCACACAGGATGGAAGCCCTACTTTTGTGACCAGTGTGGGAAGAGCTTTAGTCGACTGCATAGTCTGCAATCACACCAGAGAATTCACACGGGAGAGAAGCCCTACTCCTGTGACCAGTGTGAGAAGAGCTTTAGTCATCGACATAGTCTACAAACACACCAGAAAATTCACACAGGAGAGAAGCCCTACTCCTGTGACCAGTGTGAGAAGAGCTTTAGGCAACTGGGTAATCTACAAACACACCAGAGAATTCACACAGGAGAGAAGCCCTACTCCTGTGACCAGTGTGAGAAGAGCTTTAGTCATCGGAGTAGTCTGCAAACACACCAGAGAATTCACACAGGATGGAAGCCCTACTTTTGTGACCAGTGTGAGAAGAGCTTTAGTCGACTGCATAGTCTGAAATCGCACCAGATAATTCACACAGGAGAGAAGCCACATCATTGTGGTTTGTGTGATAAGAGATTCAGCACATTAGCATATTTCAGAAAACATGAGAAAATTCACTTGAGAGAGAAGATTCAGGCAAATGTCAAACTTGTCAATTCACCTGCACATTCTTAGAGAACCCCTAATGTGTGGCCCAGTGTTAAAAACGCTTCAGTACGTCATTACAGCCATCAGTCCATCAACAATCATAAGAATAATAGTGGTATATTATATTTGACCGTTCTTTTTAAATGAAAAACTACTACCAAGAGCTTTTGAACTGCACAGAAGCCTCTGAGAGAGAAGCAGTACTAGCATAGACACAGTTTTCATTGCCAACAGTAGAGCCATATGAAATCCGTTTTATTTTTTTCCAAATTCCATAATTTTTTTTCTCCAAATTCCGCTTTTTTCGTTAATATTTCAGAATTCTGTATTTTGCTTTGTACGCTCATTTTACCATCAAACAAATAGATGGGTGCACCAGATTTAGCAAGAAGCTATAATTTCTAGTCCTATGTACTGTAACGTTACATAGCTATTTCATCACAATAGTGTCAGTGATTAGCCTCGCCCTCTAGCTGTATCTATTGTGATCACCAGGGATCATCGTTAGAGAGCTGGTGTGTTGCGGCACTGCAGATATACCCTACTTGTGTGTTTTGAAGCACAGTGTTTTTCCGTGTTCCTGACATGGCTTTTGGAGAGTGATCTTCGCACGTGTTTTGCGAGTATGTTGACAGAATTAGCAAAACACCTTATTGCCGGTCATATACAAGTCATTAGGATACTTAGGCTGCTCTGAATTTAGGGCTTAGTGTGGAATTTCTTCCGACGTTAACGTTAACACCGAAGCAGCTAGACGATTGGAAATTGCTGCGTGTTGTGTGTAACATGCTGTAGCGTCCCCGGTCATGTTTGCTTTGCACCAAACGTTCCATGTTCTCCCGAACACGGGATTTCAGTCCAGATTAGGGCAAATTCTGCAATATTCCACGTTTACAGTTGATTCCATTTTTATTGGTAAATTCCGCGATTCCGTCCGCGATTCCGTGAATGTGGATTTCATATGGCTCTAAACAACAGTTGTGTTTCTGTGAGACAGACGGTGTGGATGTTCCTGGGACAATATGTGACCCAGTCTGGCGATCATGCCTACAAGTCGGCGGGGTGAGATGACAGAGACACAATAAAAGTAATTTTTTTTTTAATTTGATATATAATTACAGTTTGAGTGTTGAAGAACATTTAGTATAAAAGCGAACAGTTATAGTATCTCTATATTATAGTATTATTTGTTTGAAAAAAGGCTCTTTATGATACAAGTTTCTTCCCAGCGCACGGGCGGAGTTAATTTGCATGTGAAAGAAGGAGAGTGCGTCATCAACAACAGCTCATCAAAGCAGCATAGCCAGAGTGCAGAGTGCTTTGTTCAAGTTCCAGCTGAAGCGGGGGGAGCCGTCTCTCTCTCGCCCACTACTGCATCAGCTAACGCTAGCCAACAGTCGGGCAGACCGAGACAGAGAGCTCTCACAGGGGCGGGAGGGAACTGGGAAGCGGGGAAGCCGTCTCTCTCTCTCCCTCTCTCTCGCCCACCACTGCATCAGCTAATGCTAGCCAACAGCTCTTGACGCTAGCCAACCCAGTCAGACAGTAACACAACAATGGGCGAGAGAGATACAGCTTCCCAGCTCCCTCCCACCCCCGCCCACCAGTGCACTAGTAAAGGAGGGATTCAGTAGAAATCTGCGTTCTGGCTGCGTTATTCCTTCGCCTAGCTAACTGGCACATCCGCTTCCATTCATTGTGCTAAGCTAGGCTAAAGTGATACAGCCTAATACATCACATGCAACATTTAACTTAGCTGAAGTATTTTAAAATAATTGAAGCCATTCTCCCTGTGTGTGTGCGCGCATGTGTCCCATATCTTTGGAAAGACCAGATGATATCAGAGGAGTTTGATAGTATTTACTGAGGATTGCCAGATAATGTTGATATTTAAACATTAAAAAAAGTATACAAAATAAATGTGTACATATCCCTTACCTACTCTTACTAGTTACACTGCTGGCCAGTATGACCACGAACAAACTATTGTTTTTATACTTTACTGTATCACTGTACATATTGATACTACAACTCTGTACATACATCTGATTAGCACTACACCCAGTAGTACTAATTTATTTGATTCTAGTTAGTTAGATGTTGGAAATGCTTGAAAAGGCACCTTGAAAATTCATGAAAAGTGCTTGAATTTTGCTTTGGAAAAGGTGTAAGATGAGGACTGTATGTGTAACTAGGAGGGATATGAGGACTGTGATTATAGTTGGTGTGCTTACAAGTATCACTATGATTATAGTTATCTACTGTACAATGTCATGTTATCAGCTGTATAATGTCATGTAGACTTTTCAGTCATTATTGTGACAGCACTTAATTATGTTAATGCTATTCAGGTAGTTGTCCACGCCCAGCCCAAACTAGCTGAAGTGTGAAAACCTTTGAAAGGCAATTTCTCTCCTTGAGTGTTCTAGAAAACAGACTGCTTTACAAGATTCAAATGAATATATGATATTTAAAACATTCTCAGATTTCAAAGTATGACACATCATTTGAAAGCTTACATTCTGTACTTCCACAGTGGAAAAATCTGGAAAATTTAAATGGAGACATGTCTGCACAAACGCTGGACTGGGTCACATATGTCATTGGTATAAGAGTGAACACACATTGTTCTAGTGTTTTAAATACCTCAGTATGGGGTGACCAGCCAAAAGCCAATCTAGTTAACAAACATGTGGTGTACACACTGGAGGGGAAAACTGCTTCTGGTATTTTATATTTTTATGTGGACACTAGTGATTTATTGAACTAATGTCACACATATTGTCAACATTCATAGTAGGACATTTTTTACTTTAACAAGAAGTGTTTATTTTAGAGTAATGTTCCATGTATTGTCTTCATTGGTATTCTATTAAGGGAGTGGATGTTCCTTTCTATGGATTTGTCATCTTGTCAATTTCTACCATCTAACTGCTTGTGGGTTTATGGGAATTGCAGAACAACCTGTTGCACAAGTAACTAACTATTTGTTATAATTGTGTGTATATTGATGATTAAAACGTTATTGTGTTGGAATCAATTCACTTTCAATTAAAATCTAAACAGAAATGGTTGTTTACTTTCAGATGATGAAACATCCATTCCATTCACCTTTTCATGAGTGAAAAGTTGTACAATATTTTAAATAAAATCTACTTGTATTAACAAGTGTATTGATCCCAACTTTGAAACATTCTCATTAGAATATCATATGCTACTAATATATGGATGAATTGTAAGGTTCAAGATAAGTGGGAAGGCGTGAATTGATTAGAAGTAAACTAACTCAGAAGTATGAAAATTAAATAAAGCATTACATTGTTTAACTTGCTTTGTATGAAAGGCTTTATCTTCTGAGTGCAACAATGATCATTAAAGAAAATGACTTCATTGTCATTGTTTATTTATCCTGATGAGTCTCACTGAGAAATTAATTAATGCTATATTTATATATATATATTTTTATATAAGGTTATTGAACAGTAAGGATTACGGCATGTTTTCAGAACTGAAATGTCAAGATATTTGATTGAAAACATGTAAAACATTTTACAAGATTTTCGTTTCCATTTGTCTTCCATTTTTTAAACACCGTAAAACTTTTTTTTACATAAACAAAGATAAACCACCCATCCTGAGAGAAATGCTTTAGGTTGATGATTTACCAATGATTCCAGTATTCTTGCTAGACAGGACAGTTTGGTCCATGGTTATTTAGGTCACATCTACCTCCACCTTTATGTAATGGAGATGCATGAACTGTATATATATTTCACAGGTTCTTCAGATAAGGGACGAAACTCATTTTAGAACTCTATTTAAAAATATATTCTACATTCATTTGAAATTGATGTATTTGTAGAGAAAGGTATTAGCTATCAAACCATGTAAGGGGTCTCAAACTCGCGGGCCAAGTGCGGCCCGCTGGATGATATTTTGCGGCCCTCTACTTGACATCAAAGTTTAGTGTTAGTGCGGCCCGCGCGCAACTTGTTGCCGAGTCGTTGCGCGAGTTGGAAGTTTTATTTATTTTAGCACTTGTAGGCTACCATAGCGCAGGCTCATGACAGCAACGTTACGTTAGTGACTTGGTTGAAACGTGATTCCGGAGTGATACCAAGTAAAGTGGAAAGCAAATGCATCCTCGCTATCTCCTCTGCGAGCAGTGCTCTGCATGTCCGGCTGCACTGCCACTGTCTGTGTCTGTGTACTCTGCTCTGGTCCAATCACATTCAGCGTCCCGTCAGGGTTTTCCCCCCCACCCACAGTCTGCGAATCAGAGGCAGAGTAGGGCGGGTCTTCACGGACTGCATGTCGTCTCTCTTTCAGTCCGAGTCAGAGCAGAGAGTTGACAGCGCATCTACAGTAGCCTCGCTCCCAGTTTTATCTCCGTGAGATAAATGTAGCTGAATGAATGAATGAATGAAAACTTTATTTAACAGATTGCAGAATGGGTACAATACAGTACGGCTCAATACATACAATTGTTAAGGGGATGCAGACCTGAGAAATACGTTTGTCTTGTTTCCATCAGGGTCCCCCATTTTCAATTCATATAGACATATATGACATACATGACATACAGATAGTCAGTACTGCTACATCTATACATTTATGACATACCAGATTTGCAAATACAGTACTGTTTGTGATACAGAAGGAGTCAAGAAAAGGGAGTATATACATTTGACATAGGCTAGTACCTAGCCTAGTTTCGCTCCACTGTGTTTAAATCCAAATAATCCTCTGCCATTGTTGTAATATGTCATCTGTTCTCTAGTATTCAGTCTGGTTGTGAATTACCACGGCAAGCCTATAGAAAATTATTCTATTTAATAATAATAATAATTATCATAAATATAATATAAATAAAATAAAAGATTTATATTAATAATAATTATTATAAATATACCGAACTCATACCGAACCGTGACCCCAATACCGAGGTACGTACCGAACCGTGGCTTCTGTGTACCGTTACACCCCTAATGCATACATAATAAAATAATGTATGACTGAAGTGATGGAGACCATCAAGTCAAGAGTTTTATTTGTCATGGCATACAAGTATACAATGAAATGTGGGGGGTATTGCCCGCAACGATGTGCATAATACAATAGTAATATATAATAGAATCCAATAGAACGACATTGTGCAATAAAACAAGTAAACAAAGTAGGGCATATCGGTATATGTACATGAGTTATTTACAGAGCATGGTAGGACATGCTAGGTCCTGTGGTAGTGTAATACACTGTTAGCTACGGATGAGGCACTGGGTCTTTATGTACACTGCTATACAATGCTATATTTTACAATCTCAAGTTATAAAGTGACCATAAGTGTGAGCGTGTGCAGCATCAGTGTGTGTGTGCTCATGTTAATTAAAGTGGCTGCTAGTGTGACCATGTTTGAAGGCAAACAAAAGCAAATCCCCCTCAGATCGCACAGCAACCAGAATAACTGAAATACTGGCTGGTGATTTGATTAAACAGCTTTGTGATAGAAAAAAAAAATGCACATGCATTTCCATAGCTGCATGTGGATGAGTCCACTGACACCACTGAGAAGCCTGTGTTCTGAAGAACCGTTAATGTTCTGAAATGTTATTGCTAAAGATTGAGAAGATTGGATCAGTTGTACTTTTTTTTTTGAATACTTGTAACCCTTTTTTTGTGGAATATTTGATGCGGCCCAGCCTCACCCAGACTCTAGCTCCAGCGGCCCCCAGGTAAATTGAGTTTGAGACTCCTGCTAAAGGGTCCGACCCGTTAGCAGGCGCTGGTTGACTGCTAGCGACTCATCCGTAGTTTACAATACTATGAGGCTATGCTAAATTACAGGTCATCTCTTTGTGGTGTGCTTGGGCTGAACGAACAACATCCAACCCTTTGAGCAAGTTATATTTTGGGAAGGGGGGTGAACTTAGTTTTGAAATCCGCACGCCAAAAAAAGTGGATAAAGTAACGTTGCATTAGTTATTCTTTAGTTTTACAACTGAAATAAAAATGATGTTCAAATGTGAACGGTACCCAACCCCAGTCGTAGGTGAAGAGGTATTCAGTAGCTATGCTAAATGACAGGTAATCTCTCTGTGGTGTGTGTGGGCTGAACGAACATCCGACCCTTTGAGCAAGTTATATTCTGGGGGGGGGGGTTCAAACTTAGTTTTTAATTAAGTTCCGCAGGTGCGTTCCGTTAATGGATAAAGTAACGTTGTATTAGTTCGGTTTAAACAAGATTATTAGCCCTGTCTGCAGTTAAACATCAACTTGTCATTCAGATTTCTAGCTTCAAACAGAGTTCCAGGGTCCCAATTTCTTTCTGACAGTTTACTTGATGATGAAAACATATAAATAATTTTCAATAATTGTATTTCTCTCTGCATAGCTGCATAGTTACATGATGTCAACTTTGCCGTCAAACTCTCGCCTCACAGCTTTTTTTACATTTCTTATTGTTTTTCTGTGTCCATGTGAGCTTTGAGATCTCAGGCACCTTTATTAGACACAGAAACATATGGTCAAGCTTTGCACACGTTGCACTCTGCCTCTTCTCCCGACTGGGGCGGTACATTGGGAATTCCCTGTGCAGTTCATCTGTAAATGTACACTTGCGCTTTGGCTTCGTGAGCAGAAATAAATCTGTCCGCTTCCTCTGTTTGCCTGTGACGCACATTTTCATGAATTTAGAAACCCCCACCGGACGCCCCGGACAGGGCGTGAAAAGTGCATGGGTCCGGGCAAAAGAGGACGTTTTGGTCACCTGATTAGCAATTCTAGGTTAAACTGGTCCTGATGGTTAATATTTTGATCAAAAGTAATTTACTGTATTTTTATGGCATTTACACTTAAAGCCCAACATCCAGGTTAAACCCTACTGATCAATTATGGGTAGTTTACATCATTGGTATATAATTTCATTATTTATTTTTTTCCATTTGACACCGGAAATGCCACTTCGAAAGAGTTAAAAAGGTCCACGCACGAATAACATGCACGCGCAAATCAAAAAAGCTTATCAAACGCCGACGTCACTACAGGTGCATATTAATGAGCCGAATCTAAAAGCTTATCAGACACTAGCACGGCCGTGACGTCACTTCAGGAAACGTATGCCTTGCCCGTCCGGGTCATAGTACTAGATCAATGGTGGCCCACTCGGTGCATCACAGTTAGCCTATAGCTCCGCCGTCCCTGCTACAGTCGGGACCACTACAGCTCCGCCGTCCCTGCGGGTGGTTCTCTCTTTGTGTGCCCCCGTCCTCGCGGGTGTCCCGCGGAGGAGCCCGTGGACGCGACAACAGCGGCGGCCGCAGGGCGCCCGAGCCTGCAGCGTTAGTTAGCTCATAGCTATCGTGTACCACTAGCCTTTACGGGCTCGAGCACCCTACGGCTGCCGCCGCCGTCGTGTCCACGGGCCCCCCGGCAGGGCACCCGCGGGGACGGGGTGTACAGAGAGGAGAGAACCATTTTGGGTCGGCCGTTCATGCCGGCCAGTGAGCCGGATGTCGGGATATGTTGTTAGCACAATAGCTACCAAGCTAAGCTATGTTAGCTACTAACGTTATAAACACAATATGTGTACAACGACACAATGATTTACATTATTACAAATATGGTAACGTGGTTGTGGCTTTTACAAATAGTGGTTCGCTTTAGAGATGGATGGCTATAATCACGGAGCAATAGTGTTAGGTGAAACAGATACATTTTCATTCGGCTAGTAGTAGCAAGTAGGGATGCCCCGATCACGTTTTTTGCCACCGATACCGATCACCGATCGTCGTGAGCCATATCGGCCGATACCGATCCGATACCGATTGTTTTTGATTAAAAAGAAATTAAAAAATTTTTTATATAATTTTTTTTTATATAAAATATATATATTATATAATTAGACTTGTACTTGTATTATCTGCGAGACATTGCCACCACGCAACAAGTCAAAATGCTCGCTATCTGCAAACAGCTCCACTGTCTGTGTACTCTAGTAGCCTCCAGCTCCAAAAAGGATTCTCCGGCGCTGCAGCTGGACCCTATTGGTAACGTTACGGTTCTTTGGTCATTTCACATTCAGCAAGCCCTCAGCTCCAATACGCATTGAATCAATGTTATAAGACATTGATATCAAGAGCTATCTGTAGCTACTGCTAGCCGGCTAGATGACGTTAAGACAGAACTTTAGTTCAATGGGACATTTAGTTTTGAACAGAGAACTAACGTCAGCTAACGCAAGCTAACGGAGGTATGAACATGGACTACTAGACTTTCTGGATCATTTGTTGATATCAGGAGCTATCAGTAGCTAGCCGGCTAAATACCGTTAGACAATGCCTACTAAACGTGAATAGTTGACTGGGTAATTTTGTTTAAACAGTAACGATAGCTAGGTAGCTAACGTTAGCTCAGGTCGAATGCACTACAGACTCGAGCAGGGGAGCCTCCTCTCAGTCCTCAGTGTTTACAAACTCTACACGGGGCGGGCGGGGCTAGGGAGGAGGAGCAGCGGCAGTTTGCAGGTTGTGTGTGTCTGAGACAGACAGCGAGTGAGACCTTCACTTGATCGGTTTCCGCGATCGGCGAATATGACTCATTATCGGAATTCACAGATTGCATATTTATACTGAGTATCGGCCGATAACGATCGGTGGCCGATCGATCGGGGCATCCCTAGTAGCAAGCATATATCTATGGTAGCAAGGCTCTCTGCCTGCAGTGCCTGCCACTAGCTGTGTGTGACTCTCAGCGCCCCCTGGTGAGCCCCCTGGTGCCCTGCACCTGTTGTGACGAGATCATTTCGATTACACACGCACGTTATGAACCATTGATTAAAATATCCACGTGCGTGGTGATTGTGTTGGGCAGACAAAATGTTTGATAAAAACGCTAAAACTGGGTCAATTTCAATACTTTTTTTTCCCTTCTTCATGAAAGTCACTGTTGGCCTAGTCCACATTGTTTATTGAATAAAAATACAACGTGAAGGTTGGCCTTTAAAGTAGAAAAACAAAAGTAATCTGTAAAATAATAGTGAATTTTCTGTGAGAACTTTTTTTGTAGGCTGATGAATGAACAATAATCCACTTGATAAAGTCAAATTGGATGCAAAGGAATAACCATGGCTTGAGACAAGTGAAAACAGACGACTGACGAGCTTTAAAAAAAAGAAGTAAATAAAGACACAAGGTACTAGACTAAATATTGGGTCCTCCTCTAATGGTCAATGAAACCAGGTGGATTTTATTCAACAAAAATACGATGCCGGTGCAGATAATGCTCTGTGTTTGCTTAAAGTCGGGACATTTGCGCGAGGTGCGCTTGATTTCCATCACAGGCTAGTTGAATTGCTCCTGGGTGAGGCAGCGGGCCGGATGAAAATGCATAAGGATACTAGTAAAACAATTTTTTAATATTAAATAGCAAATGGAATCAATTGTGGTTTTTCTGGTAAATTAATCCTTTAGATGAATCGATAACAAAATAATGGTTAGTTGCAGCCCTAGTGTTGGTGCCGTGTACAGGAGTCCAGTCGTAGGTGAAGAGGTGTTCAGTACATGGTTCTGACTCTGGGTCTGTACAGGAGTCCAGTCGTAGGTGAAGAGAGGTGTTCAGTACATGGTTCTGGGTCTGGGTCTGTACAGGAGTCCAGTCGTAGGTGAAGAGAGGTGTTCAGTACATGGGTCTGGGTCTGTACAGGAGTCCAGTCGTAGGTGAAGAGAGGTGTTCAGTACATGGTTCTGACTCTGGGTCTGTACAGGAGTCCAGTCGTAGGTGAAGAGAGGTGTTCAGTACATGGTTCTGACTCTGGGTCTGTACAGGAGTCCAGTCGTAGGTGAAGAGAGGTGTTCAGTACATGGTTCTGGGTCTGTACAGGAGTCCAGTCATAGGTGAAGAGGTGTTCAGTACATGGTTCTGACTCTGGGTCTGTACAGGAGTCCAGTCGTAGGTGAAGAGGTGTTCAGTACATGGTTCTGACTCTGGGTCTGTACAGGAGTCCAGTCGTAGGTGACGAGGTATTCAGTACATGGCTCTGGGTCTGTAGTAAGAAACATGAGCATCACGTTCTGTTCAACGTTGCTTCCAAATAAAAAGAGAAAATGCCTTTAATTTGTATTTAGTTTAAATTCAGGATTATTCAAAAATAGTCATGGATTATGTGGTTATTTTGTAGACAAATGTTTCATCCAATTTACAGAAAACATACTATATCGTGATATATATTGTTGTTACAGAGATACAAAAATTCCCATAGAATGACTGCTATATTGTGAACTATATCGTTACAGATATATTACATTTGATAAGGTTTGATCCATAAGGTGACACTTAAATCTGTAATAACCTGAGACTAAAGGGACTTTAGTCCCGGGACTAAATTTAAACCAACCAATAACCATAGCCATGATGTAACCACTCCTGCTCCAGAAACTGTTGACTAACTGGTGCTTGGAACAAAGTGGTTTAAGTCTAGAACTGTAGACGACTCTGGACTACACTGTGTTCTTAAACTATAAAACCCAGATAAATACCATTATAAACATCTTGATACTCATAGAAACTAAATTTGAATAAAATCACTTATCATTCTCTCCTTCCTCTGACACTCTTCTCCATCCAGATAGCTGTCCTGTCAGGCCTGGGAAGAAACCAAGAGGCTTGGATGGAAGAAAAGGTCTCTGCTGTGACCAGTGTGGAAAAACCTTCAGTTCAAAGATGAATCTCAATAAACACCAACGCATTCACACAGGAGAGAAGCCCTACTCCTGTGACCAGTGTGGGAAGAGCTTTAGTAAACTGTCTAGTCTGAAATTACACCAGAGAATTCACACAGGAGAGAAGCCCTACTCATGTGACCAGTGTGAGAAGAGCTTTACTCAGCAACAGAATCTGAAAACACACCGGAGAATTCACACGGGAGAGAAGCCCTACTCCTGTGACCAGTGTGGACAGGGCTTTACTCAGCAACAGAATCTGAAAACACACCAGAGAATTCACACAGGAGAGAAGCCCTACTCCTGTGACCAGTGTGGACAGGGCTTTACTCAGCAACAGAATCTGAAAATACACCAGAGAATTCACACAGGAGAGAAGCCCTACTCCTGTGATCAGTGTGAGAAGAGCTTTAGTCATCTGAGTAATCTGCAATCACACCAGATAATTCACACAGGAGAAAAGCCCTACTCCTGTGACCAGTGTGGGAAGAGCTTTAGGCAACTGTCTACTCTGCAAACACACCAGAGAATTCACACAGGAGAGAAGCCCTACTCCTGTGACCAGTGTGGGAAGAGCTTTAGTCGAAGCGATCATCTGCAATCACACCAGATAATTCACACAGGATGGAAGCCCTACTTTTGTGACCAGTGTGATAAGAGCTTTAGTCATCTGAGTAATCTGCAATCACACCAGAGAATTCACACAGGGAGAAGCCCTACTCCTGTGAACAGTGTGGGAAGAGATTTAGGCAACTGTCTACTCTAAAAACACACCAGAGAATTCACACAGGAGAGAAGCCACATCATTGTGGTTTGTGTGATAAGAGATTCAGTAGATTAGGATATTTGAGAAAACAATTTTCATTGACAACAACCATTTTCAATTTTCATTAACAGTTGTGTTTATGTCGCAGACAGTGTGGAGGTTCCTGGGGCAATATGTCATTGGTATAAGAGTGAACACATTGTTCTAGTGTTTTAAATACTGGGATCACAGGAACTTTCTGATCTCAGTATGGGGTGACCAGCCAAAAGCCAAGCTAGTTAACAAACATGTGGTGTATGTGGACACTAGTGATGTATTGACACATATTATCAACATTCCTAGTAGGACATATTTTTTACTTTCACAAGAAGTGTTTATCTTTGAGTAATGTTCCATGTGTTGTCTTCATTGGTATTCTATTAAAGGAATGGATGTTCCTTTTATATGAATTGATCATCTTTAGTGGTTTTTCTATCCATCTAACTGCTTGTTGGTTTATGGGAATTGCAGAGTAACCTGTTGCACAAGTAACTAAATATGTTGTCAGTATTGTGTGTATATTGACAGAGTAATGGCTGTAGTATTGATGAAACTCAAAATGTTTTAGGGTTCTCCATTTATATTAACGATGTGGCGAAGACTGCAGGCAGCTCTCAAATCCACCTTTATGCTGATGACACCATCCTGTATGCTTCTGGCCCTGCTCTCCATTCCGCGGCCTCCACTCTTCAAGACTGTCTCACTTCCATCGATTAGTCCTTTCATAACCTCTACCTTTGCCTTAACACTAAAAAGACCAAATGCATCTTATTCGATCGCAAAATGAAAACCCCCAGCCCCCCCAAGATCCTTTGCGCTGGAGTTTGTCAAGTCCTACAATTTTTTTTGCTAAATCAACTCTTCCTCTCCTTGTTAACTACAACAAGCAATGTTGTTTGTTATTTAAGATGAGGTCGGACTCGGCACTGACAGATTTGTGTTCATTATGCTGCTTTTATAAAGCCTCAAATGACGGCTTACAATATACAATTTTGGCTGGTAGCTCTCGGGCTAGGTGGTAAATAAAAAAGTAGATCTTGGTTCAAAAAAGGTTGGCCACCCCTGATCTAGGGCTTTGGCTGGACTCTTCCCTTTCTTTCTCCGTTCACATTAACAGTCTTCAGTCTAAAGTGAAAGCCAGACTGGCATTTCTCTTCCGTAATAAAGCTTCCTTCACACGCTCCGCATAACTCACCCTTGTAAAGATGACTGTCCTGCCCATCCTGGACTATTGTGATGTCATTTATAAAATGGCTTCAAAGACGGCTCTACACAAACTGGACACTCTTCACCATTCTGCCATCCGCTTTGCCACCAATGCACCCTTTAATACACATCACTGTGACCTTTACAAACTGGTTGACTGGGCCTCCCTCCACACCCGCCGACTCCAACATTGGTTCCACTCCATTTACAAGACAATCCTGGGCAAGACCCCACCTTATCTTTCCTCCCTGCTCCACCTTTCTTATAGCACTTACGGCACAAGATCAAGCAAGCTCATCAAATTAAACATCCCAAGATCCAAGACCACCTTCGGCCGAAACTCCTTTCACTTTGCAGCAGCTTATGACTGGAACACTATTCAAGACACCCTTAAACTTACAGCTCTTACTTCACTGACTGCCTTCAAGAAAATACTCAACACGCTCTTAGTAGATCCCTCCTGCTCCCAGATTCACACTTGCATACACCCTCACTGCATACTCTCACCTAGACACACGCATCTGTTTGCATACACATGCACGCACACGCGCACACACACACACACACTTGTACTCCTGTTGGGGCCCCTTGGACCAGATCGACATTGTAAATAATAAACCTGTTCTAATGTTTTATCTGTCTAATACAAATTGAAATCAATTCACTTTAAATTCAATTAAAATCAAAACAAATTGTTGTTTACTTTATGATGATAGAACATCCATTCATATTTACTTGTCATTAGGTTGGATAGTAAAACCTTTTCATGACAGAATATTTTAAATGAAATACATCTTGAATTAAAAAGTGAATTGATCCCAACTTTTAAATATTCTAATTAGAATATATGATTAGCTAATACTATGGATGAATTGTAAGCGTCAAGATAAGTGGGAAGGTGTGAATTGATGTCTTAGAAGTAACTAACTCCGAAGTATGAAAATGAAATATTACATTTGAACCTACTTTGTATGAAAGGCTTCATCTTCTGAGTGCAACAATGATACTTTTTTTGAAAATGTTCTGCTATTTACTAGAAACGCCTTCAAACAATATCTGAAATAATAAATAAATAAAATACCTATCTTGCTAATATTTCTCTATACTACTATGCACAGGGTTCGTACGGGTGCTGGAAATCCTTGAAAATGCTTGTATTTCAATGTGCTGTTTTCAAGGTTTTAAATGTGCTTGAATTGTGTATAAAGTGCTGGAAAGTTATTGAAATTGTAATTGCATTTTATACTTTAATAATAAATCGCTATCTGACTGAATAGTTTGGTTTTTAGACAAAGAAATAAAATAAGTCGGAGCGACTCGCGAGCCTATTTTGCGTTCGCCTTTCATGCAAAATGAAATGTGGCTCGGCCCCACCCCGTAGTGTTTTTACCTGTGCCATGAGAACAGCGCGTGTGTGTGTGTGGCCAAAATGCCGGGAGGCTGCCGTTTTAATGAGCTCTGGCTCGGAGATATCAAATATAATTCAGAGGAGAACATCCTCGAGTAGCCGTGTGCAAAATATGCAGAAAGGACTTGAAGATTTTTACCATGGGGATTGGGGGAGTCTGCACGTTCGAGCCACGTTGAAAGGTGAGCCACTGAGCCATGGGTGTTATATATCGTATAGCATCGCGTCCCGCTCTGAGCCTTACGAGATACTCATATCTCCTGTGATACCTAATGTATCTCCCACGAACAAAAACACATGCACCCCACCTGTATGGGGCCCCGCCCCTTATGGTGGCCACCGCCCATATAACCATGACCCTGGTCATGAAACACCCTTCCTCTATTTTCGTCCCAGCGTGTTGGATGCGTGCACCATACGAGCTAGCGGAATGAAAAGATTAAGGGAGATTAATAATGTTGGAAGCTTACCGGAGGTTGCTGGCCCCTGGCATCTTCGACGCATGTTTTCGGCGACACGACGGGCCTGTGATGTTCCTCGTTTGATGACTGCACATCGAGGTTCAGCTGTACAAGGCTGGCTGTCGGGCCAGCTTGTACTCAGGTAGGCCCTGTGTCTTCAGGCATGGGTATTAGTGTTAGTAATGCTGGTTTGTGTTGTTAACACAACCTTGTTGTGTGTTGGCGCCAGGGGCAAGATGGTTTGGTGAACGTTCTCTGCAGGGAACGGTTTCCAAGCTGTCTTGGGCGTGCTGCTAAAACATCTAAAGCTATGCTAACATGCTATCGCTACTGCCGCATGCTATCACTACTGCTAATTGCTATGCTGTTTTAATGTCTCCGCCGTGAGATGTTGTCACTCTCCCGCCTCTTGCCCGGTTCATCAATGAAGGTCAGTCGGTAGCTGTTGTGGGGTTTTGAGTTCTATTTACCTTTTTCGGGTAAATGGGTTGACAACGGGGTAGGTCGTGGCTAGGTTCTAGCCAGGTATTACCTTGTGTTCCGGCGGGGTTTGTTGAACGGTGTTCCCATCTGGGTTGGCGTCGGGTAGTGGGGCTATGGGTCCAGCCGACATGGTAAACATGTTGCGTGTCTGTGCACAGGCAATTGTTGTCTTGGGTTCCACATTGCCTGGCGTTAGGCTGCAGTAGTATAAGGGCAGGGCCGCTTGGGAGAAATGTGAGGCCCTGTGCGTTTTTAGACGCGAGGCCCCCCATCTCCTGGGGCGGCCCTGTGTAGGGGGCTATTGTTTCATTTTGTCACTCTGCTATGAGAAGGTCTGTCTTGCTACAGCTTTCTCTCCTCTCAAACCATTCATACTGACGGTCAATCGGTATACTGGGGGAGTAGTGCGGGGGGGGGGGCTTTGTTTACCTTTTTTGGTAAATGGGCTAAACTAGGGCTGGTGTTCTGTTGTGAATATTTTGAATGAAGACGGGTCTGGTCCGTCTCCCCTTAAACTTTGTGTGTATGGGTTTGCTCATTCTACAGTTTTTGTGGTTTAGCTCTTTTATTCATTTAACCTTTTCATGGTCCACACCACAGTGGAGGGTGCTGTTTGCAATCACCACTGGTGCTCCATGTTAACGTCAGTCCTTTGTTTTTGATATATTGAAACAATGCCCCGCCCGGCCGACACCATGGGTCGGCCTGGCGAGTGGCTGGTGGGCTGTTAAGGCTTGTACCGCCACGGTATGGAATTGGCAACGATTAGAACTGTGTTCGAATTGGTGTTTTTTTCTATTAAAGAAGTGGTGTCTGGTGGAGGGGCCTTGAGGGCCGGCCGACGTCGACACATCGCGCAAGGTTGTTGACGTTATTAGCTTTGACCCAGCCGCAAGCTATAACCGCTCAGGGTTCCCCTCTCCGCAGGGGATTTTGGTCTTCTGCTGGAGCGCGGGCGGTATTGTCCTAGGCCCTACACCGCCTCACACCGCGCAGCCAGAAGAAGAGAGAGCACGGCCTCGTCAGCGGCGATGACGGGGCCCTCGACAGGCGGCCATGTTTCCCCCGCCAGTGGTGCCCTGGTTGGAGAATCGACAGGGTATCGCGAGGCCGACAGTCTTGGCGGCCGAGGGATCGGCCATTTTGGGTGATTTCGGTGTTGGTAAACCACTCCGTCGTCATTTTGCCGCGAGCAGCCCGCTCCCCGTTCAATCCTCTCTCTGGTATCCCCAGAAGCGGGGCTCTGAGCGTTCTCCTTTGGCTGCGGGCCGCGAACCTTCATTGAAGCGTATGCGGCCCCATTCTTCGCTTCTCATGGAGACAGGGGCTGACACCCAGTTGATGGCTGAGCCTGGGTCTGTCCGTGAGAATGTTGTGCTGTCAAGCGGCTCCCACACCTTGAACTGTGTTGGTTGAGCCTGGTGTTACGTCTGTCAACTTAAGTGTTGTCAGCAGGGGGGCTCGAAACCTTTTGAGGCACACAGTGCGGGCTTCCCCGGCCTCGCCTTCGCCAGGCCAGGTATCATGTTGGTGCTCCCACTCCTGGAATATTGGCAAGTGGTCGCAGCTCACATGGTTTGGGGTGGTAGTGATATCACTGCAGGGCTACGGTGTGTAGGAACCCATGGGGGCCTTACACCTTGCATGTCCGGCTGCAGAACAACTCCTTCAGCATGTTCTGGAGGGGTGTTCAGTGGGGGGGCTTTTTTGATCGGAAGCCCCCCGTATCAGACAGGCCCTTTTCTGTCGGGGTTCCCCCTTGGGTGCGATTGCCTCGTGGGTGGTGTCAGGGTCAGGTGTTCCGACACGGAACGCGCTCCTCGCACGATTCCAGGGTTGTCTTCGCACAGCGGGGGGGACCGGGCCAACTATCTACAGTTCCTGGCGGACCTGCGCCACGTGACGGCGGGTGCGTTGGGAGTGTCGTCACATATGGCTACGGCAGTACCATATGTCGAGGTAGATGGAGAGAATGGTGAGGCGGGGACTTGTGTTTACACAACCCCACCCGTTTTCAGGTTTGGTACAGACCCTGTTGTCGGGGTCTCCAGCAGGGACAGCTCTGGTCGACGAGATCCAATCTCTGTGGACGAAGCATGCCATCGTCGTGGCGTTCTCCTCCCGGTGTTCTCTGCCCGAGAAGTCGGGGGGGAGGGGTGTAAGACCCAGGCTGGACCTGTCCCATGGGAAGGTTCAGCATTTTTTGGATCGTCTCCTACCTGTTGAACACTGTCAGGTGGGGGTCTGGTTCTCCTCCATGGACCTGTAGGATGCGTATGCGCATCCCCGATCTTCCATCCTAGGGCTTACCTACGCTTCCTTTGCAGGGTTAGCATATGAGTACCAGAGGCTGCCGTTCGGTTTTCTCTGGCTCCCCGCATCTTCACCAAGTGCGTGGAGGCCGCACTGGGGCCTCTGCGTCATCCGGGGTTACGGAGTGTTCTGCCCTGATGACGTTCTGGTCCTTCGCGGTCAAGGTGGATCGTCAGGTCTCGTACCAGGCAGGTCTCTACCAGCCTGGGGTTGCTGTAGACTGGATGTAGAGTATTCCTCTTCCCAGTCAACGGTTGGAGGGCTATGGGCATCCATCTCGGAGCGTGTTGTCAACACGCTCGGGAGGTTCCGTCCTAGGACGGTTACGGCGCTGTCTCACGTCGCGTTTTCACCGACGCCTCCCTCGCTGGTGATGCGTCGGGCCAACGCAGTAGGGGGCAGCTGGCAAACCATGCTGCCCGGTCTGCGCTACGTTCAATGTGTTGGTGTTGAAAGCGGTCCTTCTGGTCCACAAATGGTGTTGATCAGGACGGACGATACGACGTCAGTGTCGTGTATCGACAGACAGGGAGGAGTACGCTCCCCCTGTCTGCACCAGGCGGCGGGCGGCTGGCTATGGGCGTCCTCCATCTGCGCGGCCTAAGGGCTCCCCACATCCCCGGCAGGGAGAATGTGGGTGCAGGTGTACTGTCGCGGGGCGGCCCTCATCCTGACGGGTGAGGATTGCGTCTGGACATGGCCAGGCAGGTCTGGGACCGATGCCGTGCCGCCAGGGATTCTTCCCCATACATCTGTTAGGTCAGTTGTTGGGACGGGTACGTTGAGGGGCGCAGGTTCTTGATCCTGATGGTGTTACCATCTGGAATGCGCATGCTCCCTCCACTGTCGCGCTTACGCGGGCAGATGACGTATGTTCCAAGTGTGGTGTAAGGCGGGGGGCCAGGACTCGGTCTCCTGCCCCCTGGTTGCTGTCCTTAGTTACCTCCAGTCTCTCCTTGATAGACTGTCGGCTTCGACGGTGAGGGTATATGCAGCAGCTATATCCTCCTATCATGAGGGGTTTGAGGGGATGTCTTGTTCAGCCACCCTCTTGTGAAGCGTTTCCTGCTTGGCGCTCGACGCGTTAAGCCGGTGCAACGCTCCTTGGCTCCGACTTGGGATCTTCAATTGGTCCTCGGTCGGTTGTCCTTGGCCCCGTTTGAGCCGCTCGAGCGGGCGCCGTTGGGACAGCTGTCCTTCAGGACCGCGTTCCTTCTGGCTGTCACTTCCGCTAAACGCGTAGGTGAGCTCTGTGCTCTCTCGGTACATCCAGAGTGCCTGTCTTTTCGGACCGATTGCGGTGTCACTCTGCGACCTAATCCTGCTTTCGTGCCTGAGAATATCCGGAGTTCCTTCCGCTCCCGGGATATTGTGGTTCAGGCGTTTCGTCCTCCTCCTCACACTGGTGAGTTAGATGCGGGCCTTCACCTGTCATGTCCAGTCCGTGCTTGGGGATTTACCTCAGCCGTACTCAGGATTTCAGGGTTACCGACCAGCTTTTTGTCTGTTACGGTGGGGCTCGTGCTGGTAAGGCACTGTCGGAGCAGCGCCTGTCCCATTGGTTGTGCGAGGGTGTTACCCTCTGCTACACGCTGGCTGGGCAGGATCCCCCTGGGGGCGTCAGGGCGCACTCCACTCGTGGGGTGGCTGCCTCTGCCGCTCTCCTGGGTGGGGCCTCGGTGGAGGCCATCTGTGCTGCAGCTTCATGGTCCTCCCCGGGCTCCTTTGTAAGGTTTTTCCTCATGGACATGACCGGGGGTTCTGTCTCCCAGGCGGTTCTGGGGTCTGTGGCCTTTCCTGCTTCCCGTCCTTTGGTCGGGTAGCAGGAGTGTATGGGTATGGGCCGCAGTGTGTTGAGTCACACGTGGTTCCGCCTGTACGGTGTGTTCAAGGGGTTCTGGCTCCCTCTTGTTCGCATTCAGGTGGAGTTGACTGCGCCCCCCCCTTCGTTAGGAAGGATGGGGTGACAGGGCTCCCCGCACCCCTTGATGTGGGCTTACGGGTCCTCAGGGGGTACATCTGTCGGGTCTCGCGCCCGCTCTTCCCCATTATCTCGTAAGGCTCAGAGCGGGACGCGATGCTATACGATATATAACGATAGGTTATGTAGATAACCTAGTTATATTAGTATAGGCTAAGCGTCCCGCTCTGCGCGCCCTGAGTTCCCTCTTGAGGGATCTTTTCCTGGGACGGGTTTTGGCGAGGAAGGGTGTTTCATGACCAGGGTCATGGTTATATGGGCGGTGGCCACCATAAGGGGCGGGGCCCCATACAGGTGGGGTGCATGTGTTTTTGTTCGTGGGAGATACATTAGGTATCACAGGAGATATGAGTATCTCGTAAGGCTCAGAGCGGGACGCTTAGCCTATACTAATATAACTAGGTTATCTACATAACCTATCGTTATTAACGTGTCTCGGCCTGGCTCGCCAGGTAACTAAGTTCGAGACTACAAGTGCTCCACAGTCCACACCTGTCTCCGTAAATGTTTGTTATAAAAATACCACTTCAATAATCGAAATAGTCAAGTAACAGGCAAAATACACTAATGGAATTACAAACTCGTGTTTACCGGACTCTGTTTTTCACCGCAGTGTTGTAGCATGTAACGTTAGGCAAATCAACGTTAGCTAATTTCCTTTCATGTATTTCAAAACACGAAAACTTGTTGTGTATTGAAATGGTATTTTATTTTTATAACGGAACATTTACGGAGACTGGTGTGGAACTGGTGTGGAGCAGTTGTAGTCTGGAACGCAGTAACGTACTGTCTACCTGTATGTCGTGTATGTCATAAATGTTATGATGAATTGAAAATGGCGGACCCTGATGTAAACAAGACGAAAGTATTTCTCTGGTCTGCATCCCCTTAACAATTGTGTGTATTGAGCCATAGTGTATTGTACCCATTCTGCAATCTGTTAATAACGTTTTCAATCAAACGTGACGAGCCAGGCCAATTTTAGCAGCTAACGTGACCTTTACAGTTAATTACATGGATAATAATGTTAAGGTAGTTGGTTCATTCCAGGCCATCATTAGGCTCAGTCTAAAATTCATAGGCAGTAGCCTATAAATGAAAATGAAATATACATTTATAATATCATAATGATCCATTTAGATTAGATGTCAACATTAAACAATAAATACTCTTAAAGTTAAGTGCAACCAGTGAGATTAAATTAATAAAACACTTTGTTTTATTTATAACATGCTGCTCATTTTTATTTAGGGAAGAAGCATCAAATTCTGATGAAAGCACGTCTAAATCCAGGTCCTGCATTAGTGGATTATTTCCAGCAGACAAGCAATGCATCAAGCAGCACAGCTACATCCACATCAACAACCAGCAGTGTAGTGAGAGCCAGAGCAGCCAGTGGAGGAGCTTGCAGTGGAGTTGCCCCTCTACCATCCCCAGGCTCATCCAAGAACCAGTCAACCAGCAACACCACAGGCACCATTAAATCATTTGTTACCTCTAATCCAACACTTCAAGCTGAAATATGCTGGGCAACAAAAGCTGTAACCAGCCACTATTCCTACCATTCATGTAATGACATGGGGGCCATGTTTCAAACAATGTTTCCTGACAGTGAGATAGCAAAGCAATTTACTTGTGGGGAGAATAAAGTGGCATACCTCACCACATTTGGGATAGCTCCTCATTTCTCTTCCCTGAAAACTTTATTAACAGATTGCAGAATGGGTACAATACAGTACGGCTCAATACACACAATTATTAAGGGGATGCAGACCAGAGCAATACTTTCGTCTTGTTTACATCAGGGTCCCCCATGTTCAATTCATCATGACATTTATGACATACACGACATACTGCATAACACATCGGCTCAGCTATATATCAGTTATATATGATGCCAAGTCTACATAATTTTGGTTGTTTAGCACAATAACATCTGATTTAATGTGATGGAAGAAGTGAAATAATCATTTTGAGTAAATATTTAATTTACCACAGCCGCATAAGATGCTGGAAAATCTTGAAAATGCACCTTGAAAATGCTTGAAAAGTGCTTGCATTTTGCCTTGGAAAAGGTGTACAAACCCTGTATGCACTCAGAGTGTAACACTCAAGCTTGATATTTGATGAACAATGTCACTGACCCTTAGCTGCCACAGATGTACCTCCTGGTGACATGCTGTTCACAATCTAAGTCGCTTTGGATAAAAGCCTCAGCTAAATTACTAAATTGTAAAATGTGAGAATTCAAATCGTCATTGTCATAAGCCTTTTACAAGGTCAAACATGTACATTCAGTTGACAAGATTGCTCCAGGTAAAAAGTCAAGACCAAAAATACATGAAGCAAAAGTAGAATCTAAAATCGGGTACATTTGAGGAAAATAGTGTTAAAACGGTTCAACCTTGAATTCTGGTCACAAGGGTCGTCTTCGAGTGAGAAATTACATTGAATCACCCGTTAATATCAGCCACAGTTTAGAAAAAGCTTATTGAACAGTGTATAAGGATTACGGCATGTTTTCAGAACTGAAATGTCGAGATATTTTAGTTTTTTAAACAAACAGTTAAACAATTAAATAAATAAAAATAGCAGACAAACAGAAAGAAAGCCAACCGTCCTCAGAGAAATACTTTAGGTTGATTATTTACCAATGATTCCAGGATTCTTGCTAGACAGGACAGTTTGGTCCATAGTTATTTAGGTCACATCTACCTCCACCTTCATGTAATGGAGATACATGAACTGTAGATATATTTATAAAATGACTTCATGAACCTTTACTCTGAAACTAGAGATATGGGGCATTAAGAGAGTGTATGGTGTATCTATGTACATTGATGATAAAGGGGGGTTTCTGAGACATTTTCACGAATAAAATCTACAATTTTTTGCAGGATGTCCAGATTGTTTTTTATTATATTGTTTTGTCAATCTGAAGAAGCAATTAAAAAACAAAAATCTGTTTCATCCAGTCTGTTAATCATGCTAGAGTGGTCTGGGACCCCCATGCCAAGCCTAAAGGCCTTCCAGGGGGACACCTAAACATATGCAGTATGACCCCTAAAAGTGAACAGATTAAACAACTACTATTCGAATTAAATTTGGATTCTTTATTTTTCTCTGAAACCTGGCTTCATGATAACTCCCCAGCTGCTGCTCTGATTGTACCTGGCTATAATATATTTAGAGCGACCTGAAGGGAGATGGGGAGGTGTGATGTTTTATGTTAAAGATAATATCCACTGTACCCAGATCCACTTTTCAGATAAGGAATTAGAGTCTCCCGGGTGGCTACGTGGCGTAGTGGGCAAGGCACTCGCCACGAATGCTGGAGACGCTGGGCTCGCCTGTTCGAGCCCAGCGCTCCACATTGCTTTCAGTTTAGCTGGTCGTTCATACTAATACACATTGGCCGTATTAGGGGGTGGGAAACTGATGGGTGGGGATCGGGCGTTGTGGACAGCGACTCCTACAGGTCGGTTGGTGCGCCTGCGCAGTAGAATCAGGAAGTGTCGGGGGCAGCGTGAGCCTCCCACTCGTTACTCCTCGCCACTGAGAGATCGAGCTGCGCAGGTGAAAAGATGCGACTGCTGTTACCTCAAGTACCGGAGGGGACTTGTGCTATGTATGACTTAGTCCACATTGCAGCCGGCTTGTGGGAGGCAAGAAACAGCGTTCGTGACAGGGGAGGGTTGAATTGGATGATACGAAATTGGGATGGGAGAAAATATAGAAAAATGGGACAAAAAGTGAAAAAAAATAAAAATGGAATTAGAGTCTCCCCAAATGTCTAGAGGGCCCAGGGTCTTTTAGTTAGTTTAGTATTTTACCATCAGGATGTGAAAGTACTAGACAGGAAAACAAACAGCCACCACCATTGTCATAGCATAACAAATCAGAATCTACTGAGCTGGGACAATGTTAAATTCAAAGATGCCTGCCTTACCTATAAGATCCTACATGGCTTGGCTCCTCCCCCTCTCTGTACTTTTATAAAAACAGAAAGCATCTGCTGACATATACCAGGTAGTTAGAGGGGACTGTGTAGTTCTGCTGACAGATATACCAGGTCTGTAGTTAGAGGGGACTGTGTAGTTCCAAACAGATATACCAGGTCTGTAGTTAAAGGGGACTGTGTAGTTATATACTCGTACTGGCATCGCGTCCCGCTCTTAAGCCATACCGAGATTTACCTCATCTCATGTACCTAGTGTACTCCATCAACGAATAAAAACCAAATACACCCAGCACCTGCCAGGCCCTAGTGACGTACTATATAGTACTAGGCGTGGTCACCACTCACTCTCTCTATTTTCGTTTCCATCATAGCGGATGCGTGCACTCTATGCAACTAGTTGTCAATGAAAAGTTTAGAGAAATTAGGTTGAGTGCTTACCGAAGATTTGCCTACCCCTGAAATCTTCGCGGCATGTTCTGGCGGCGCTCGTATGGGTTCTGCGACTCTGCAGCGGGATGCATTTCGATGCATCTCAGCGTCGAGTTCTGTAGTCTCCTTGTCTTGTTGACAGCAGACAGAGGGACGGCGTGTGAGGTGTAGCTATCGGGCTACCTCACACAAGGTAGGACTTGCGCCACTAGGCATTATCGCTGGTGTTAGTAAATGCTGCTTGTTGTGAGTTGTATATCTGCGCCAGGGGCAGGATGTTTTGGGTAAACGTCCCTCTGAGGTGGACGTTTCCCAGGCTGTCCTGGAGCGCGCTGCTAATACTAAATGCTATAAATGCTGGGTCACTGTTCTACTGTTCCCTGCTGTGGGATGTCACTAGGCATGACAATGCTGGCGTTTGTGATGTGCTCGAGTTGTCCCGGGAGACAACCGAGTTGTGTATGATATCTGGGTAAACGTTGTTGTTTTCCCCGTTATCCTGGAACGCGCGGCTAACGCTATGCTATATTGGGGTACTGTTTCTGTTCTGTCTCCCTGCTACGGGAATGTCTGTCTATACTACAGTCTTCCCTCCTCTCAACCATTCATGCTGACGGTCAATCTGTGTCTACTGGGGGAGTATTGCAGGGGGGGGGCTTTGTTTACCTTCATGGGTAAATGGGCTGAGGTCTAGGGCTGGTGTGCTGTTGTGAATATTATGAATGAATGCGGGACTGGTTCTCTCTGGTCCGCATCCCCTTAACGTTGTGTGCATGGGCTTGCCCATTCTACAGTATATTCGTGGTGTTAGTTCATTTATTCATTATCCCCTTCATGGTGCACACCACAGTGGAGGTTGCTGGTTGCAACCACCACTGGTGCTCCGTGTTAGCATCAGTCCTTTGCTTTTGACATGTTGAAACAGTGCCCCGCCCGGCCGACGCCATGAGGTGGGTCTTCCGCTGGAGCGTGGGCGGTATTTGTCCTAGGCCCCACACCGCCTCACGCCGCGCAGCCAGAGGTGAGAGCACGGCCTCGTCAGCGGCTATGGCGAGGCCCTCGACAGGCGGCCATGTTTTCCCCCGCCAGAGGTATCCTGGGCGTTGAATCGACAGGTGTCCACAAGGCCGACAGCCTTGGCAGCCGAGGGATCGGCCATGTTGGATGAGCTCGGCTTGGAATATACAAGCCGTCGCCATCCTGCCGCGAGCAGCCCGCTCTCCGATCACTCCCTCCCCCAACATCAGCGGAAAAGGGGCTCTGATTTGTTTCCTTTGGCTGCAGGCCGCAAGCCTTCGTTGAAGCGCATGCGGCCCCACGTTTCGCTTCTCATGGGGACAGGGGCTGACACCCAGTTGATGGCTGAGCCTGGGTCTGTCCGTGAGAATGTTGTGCTGTCAAGCGGCTCCCACACCATAAGCTGTGTTTGGTTGAGCCTGGTGTTACGTCTGTCAACTACAAGTGTTGTCAGCAGGGGGGCTCGAAACCTTTTTTGAGACACACAGTGCGGGCTTCCCCGACCTCGCCTTCGCCAGGCCGGGTATCATGTTGGTGCCTCCCACTCCTGAAAGATTGGCAGTGGTCTCGCAGGCGCACGTGATTTGGGTGGTAGTAATATCACTGCAGGGCTACGGTGTGTAGGAACCCATGGGGGCTTCGCACCTTGCATGTCTGGCTGCAGAACAACTCCTCAGCATGTTCTGGAGGGGTGTTCAGTGGGGGAGCTTTTGTCACCTAGAACTGATGTCAGCTTCCCCCGTATCAAACCGGCCCTTTCTGTCGGGGTCCCCCCTTGGGTGCGATTGCCTCGTGGGTAGTGTCAGGGTCAGATGTCCCGACACGGAACGCTCTGCTCGCACGGGTCCAGGGTTGGCTACGCACAGCAGGTGGGACTGGGCCGCCTATCTACAGTTCCTAGCGGACCTGCGCCACATGGCGGCGGGTGCGTTGGGAGTGTCATCACATATGGCTACAGCAGTACCATATGTCGAGGTGGATGGAGAGAACGCTGAGGCGGGGACTTGTATTTACACAACTCCACCCGTTTTCGGTTTTGGTACAGACCCTATTGTCAGGGTCACCAGCAGTGACAGCTCTGGTCAACGAGATCCAATCTCTGTGGACGAAGCAAGCCATCGTCGTGGCGTTTTCCTCCCGGTGTTCTCTGGTGCCTGAGAAATCGGGAGGGGGGGGTGTCAGACCCATGTTGGACCTGTCCCATGGGAAGGTTCAGCATTTTTTGGATCGTCTCCTACCTGTTGAACACTGTCAGGTGGGGGTCTGGTTCTCCTCCATAGACCTGTAGGATGCGTGTTCGCATCCCCGATCTTCCGTCCTAGGGCTTACCTACGCTTCCTTTGCAGGGTTAGCGTATGAGTACCAGGGGCTGCCGTTCGGCTTTTCTCTGGCTCCCCGCATCTTCACCAAGTGCGTGGAGGCCGCACTGGGGCCTCTGCGTCGTCAGGGGTTACGAAGTGTATTCTGCCCTGACGACGTTCTGGTCCTTGGCGGTCAAGGTGGATCGTCAGGTCTCATACCAGGCAGGTTTCCTACCAGCCTGGGGTTGCTGTAGACTGGTAGTAGAGTACTCCTCTTCCCAGTCAACGGGTGGAGTGCTATGGACATCCCTCTCAGAGCGTGTTGCAACACGCTCTGGAGGTTCCGTCCTAGGACGGTTACGGCGCTGTCCGTGATACGCCTGCTCGGTATGAGGGCATCTGCTCATTCCGTGGTCCCTCTTGGCCTCCTCTTCACCACAGGAGGAGGTTACGGAGGTGGTTCTTTTCCAGTATGGAAATAGACCCGGTGAGAGGCAAGTGGAAGCGGCTAAGGTTCCCATGTCAGTACTGGGGTCCTCACCAGGGGGGTCCCCATGGGCAGTAGGCTGTCACACGTCACGTTTTTCACCGACGCCTCCCTCGCTGGAGACGCGTCGGGCCAACGCAGTAGGGGGCAGCTGGGAAGCCATGCTGCCGGTCTGCGCTACGTTCAATGTGTTGGTATTGAAAGCGGTCCTTCTGGTCCTCAAACGGTGTTGATCAGGACGGACAATACGACGTCAGCGTCGTATATCGACAGACAGGGAGGAGTACGCTCCCCCCGTCTGCACCGGGCGGCGGGCGGCTGGCTATGGGCGTTCTCCATCTGCGCGGCCTGAGGGCTCTCCACATCCCCGGCAGGGTGAATGTGGGTACAGGTGTAATGTCGTGGGGCGGTCCTCACCCTGACGGGTGGGGATTACGTCCGGACATAGTCAGGCAGGTCTGGGACCGATGCCGTGCCGCCTGGGATTATTTCCCCCATACATCTGTTAGGTCAGTTGTTGGGGCGGGTACATTGAGGAGCGCAGGTCCTTGATCCTGATTGCGCCGGACCGGGGCGCAGCTGTGTGGTTCCCAGTCCTGATCCAGCTCTTGGTATCCCGTCATGGCCTGTTCCTTGGTCATCGCGGGCCCTCTCTCAAGCGCACGGGTCTCTGTGTTAGTTCCCTGTGCTGGGCCAGCTGCTGGTGGGTTGGCTGGTGAGAGGGTGAGTCTGGAGAGGATGGATCCTTCTGTGGTTGGTACCATCCGGAACGTGCATGCTCCCTCCACTATCGCAGGTTACGCGGGTAGGTGGCGTATTTTCCAAGAGTGGTGTAAGGCCACCCTCTTGTGAAGCGTTTCCTGCTTGGCGTTCGACGCCTTAAGCCGGTGAAACGCTCTTTGGCTCCGAGCTGGGATCTTCAATTGGTCCTCGGTCAGTTGTCCTTGGCCCCGTTTGAGCCTCTTGAGCAAGCGCTGTTGGAACAGCTGTCGTTCAAGACTACGTTCTTGCTGGCCATCACCTCCGCTAAACACGTGGGTGAGCTTTGTGCTCTCTTGGTACGGCCAGAGTGCCTGTCTTTTTGTTCAGATAGCGGTGCCACTCTGCGGCCTAATCCAGCCTTCGTGCCTAAAAATATCCGGAGTGCTTTCTGCTCCAGGGATATTATGGTTCAGGCGTTTCATCCGCCTCCTCACGCTAGTGAGTTGGAGGCGGGCCTTTACCTGTCATGTCCGGTCCGGGCTTTGGGGGTTTACCTCAGCCGTACTCAGGGCCTCAGGGCTACCCATCAGCTCTTTGTCTGTTACGGTGGCTCTCGTGCTGGTAAGGCACTGTCGAAACAGCGCCTGTCCCATTGGTTGTTCGAGGGCATTGCCCTTTGCTACACGTTGGCCGGGCTGGCTCCCCCTGGGGGCGTCAGGGCGCACTCCACTCGTGGGGTGGCGGCCTCTGCCGCTCTACTGGGTGGGGCCTCGGTGGAGGACATCTGTGCTGCGGCTTCATGGTCCTCACCGGGTCCCTTCGTAAGGTTTTACCTCATGGACATAACCGGGGGTGCTGTCTCCCAGGCGGTTCTGAGGTCTGTGGCCTCTCCTGCTTCCCGTCCTTTGGTGTGGTAGCAGGAATGTGTGGGTGTGGGCCACAATGTGTTGTGTCACACGTGGTTCCGCCTGTGCTGTGCGTTCAAGAGGTTCTAGTTCCCTCTTGTTCGCACTCGGGTGGAGTTGACTGCCGCCCCCTCTTCATTAGGAAGAATGGGGTGACGGGACTCCCCTCCCCCCTGATGTGGGCTTACGGGTCCTCAGGGGGTGCATTTGTCGGGCCTCGTGTCAGCTCTACCCCATATCTCGGTATGGCTTAAGAGCGGGACGCGATGCCAGTACGAGTATATAACGATAGGTTATGTATATAACCTAGTTATATGAGTACTGGCTAAGTGTCCCGCTCTTAGCGTGCCCTGAGTTCCCTTGGGGAAACTTTTCTTTGGAAACGATTTTCCGAGGAAGAGTGAGTGGTGACCACGCCTAGTACTATATAGTACGTCACTAGGGCGGGGCCTGGCAGGTGCTGGGTGTATTTGGTTTTTAGTCGTTGATGGAGTACATGAGATGAGGTATATCTCGGTATGGCTTAAGAGCGGGACGCTTAGCCAGTACTCCTATAACTAGGTTATATACATAACCTATCGTTCTGCTGACAGATATACCAGGTCTGTTGATTGATTGATTGAATAGTTTATTGATTTGAATGGATAACACATATACAATTGAACAGGTATACATATCGGCCCACCGTTTTACCAATAGGATTAAAAAATAAAAACACAATAAAGCCATAGGCTTTTTTCCATTGCGGTCCTTCATCATTGGTGTCCATGGAGTTATGTACTGGTGTGTGGACGTGGGTGTTTGTAGTGTCTGTGTGTCAGGATGTGTGGTATAAAAAAAACATGGTCAGAGTCTGTGGATATGCATGGGTGAGCCCGCCCCACCAGGGAGGGGGGGGCGACATATTACAGACAACTTACAATCAAATTGTTCAACTATGCAATACTAGTATTAATACATGCATACATACAGTAATATTCCATTTTTATAAACAATAAAAGAAGAAAAGGAAGGACACATAATAGAATTCCTTTGTTAACTACTCATGATCCACCTCTGTATAGCTGATTTAAAAGTGGAGAAGGGGCTTATGGACTTCAACTCCATTGGTAGGCTATTCCATAGTACTGCTGCTGAATACAGGAATGAGTTTTGGCCTATTACTCTATTACTGGAACAAGGTCTGTAGGGCTCCCCCTAGTGGCGTGTCCGTGTACATCCCTAACCCTGTTCAAATATCCACTGAGGTACTGAGGGACAGTATTCCCGAGTATCTTGTGTACCATGCAGAGTTTTAATTGGAGACCCTCTCCTCAACCCTGAACCACTTGAGGCTGTTAAAATGTGTCTGTGAAAGGTGAGTCCTGGGATGGAGTTTTAAAATTAGTCTAGCTAATTTGTTCTGAGCTGACTGTAGCCTACCTTTCAGTGCTACTGTGATGCCAGTGTACCAGGAGGAGCAGGCATAGTCATAATGACATTGAATCAGGGCCCCTGCCAGTACTTCTAAGGCTGACCTGTTAATATAGGTGGACACTCTGCAGAGACATTTTATTCTCTGGTTGATCTTTGAGACCACCTTTTGTGCCATGCTCACCCCTGATAAGGTGTTGTCCAAAACCAGTGGCGGACTCAGGCTGTTTGAAGGGCAGGGGCGAAAAGAAAAAAAGGGCACCTACTGCACAACATGGGACCCCATCAGTGAGCAAAAAGATATGATGCATCATGTATGGTGAGATAGTCTTCATCCTTTCAACTTTCACGTGGTCGAACCTCCTTTCAGGTACGGGGAAGTGCTGCAGGGGGGCCTTGGTGTGCCGGTACACTTTAGCGTGCTGGCACTCCAAACAGGAGTCAGCCCAGTCTCTCACATCTTTCCTAAGACCAGGCCAGACAAACTTGGCGGACACTAGTCTCTGTGTAGGTTTCTTTCCCGGGTGGGAGAGGCCGTGAACAGCGTCATAAACACGCCGCCTCCATCCTGTGGGAACGATGGGGCGGGGCTGTCCCATAGAGACATCACACAGGAGTGTGGTGCCAGCGCTGTCAAAAACCACATCCTCTAACCGCAGGCTTGAGGTGGCTGACCTGAAATCTCGCACTTCAGGGTCGGTAGCCTGGTCTGCCGCCATACCGGTGTAATCCAGCCCCAAGTGGATGGCGCCCGCTACAGCCCGGGAGAGGCAGTCTGCAACAAGGTTTGCTTTACCTGCCACATGTTGAATGTCAGTAGTGAACTCCGAGACATATGAGAGCTGTCGCTGTTGACGGGCGGACCATGGCTCAGACACCTTGGCCATGGCGAACGTCAGCGGCTTGTGATCCACGAAGGCCGTGAACTGGCGGGCCTCCAGCAGGAAACGAAAATGGCGGATGGCAAGGTAGAGGCAGAGGAGCTCCCGATCGAAGGTGCTATACCTCCGCTCGCTGGGGCTTAACCGGCGGCTGAAAAAAGCGAGCGGCTGCCAAGCCCCGCCTACTCACTGTTCAAAATCTGAGGCGTCGGTGGTGATGGAGATCGGGGCCTTAAAGGAAGGATGTGCCAGCATGGTGGCGTTGGCTAGGGCAGCCTTGGCATCCAGAAAAGCTTTGTCTCTCTCTGCAGACCAGTCGACAGCATGTTTTGGCGCTTTACCCCTAAGGGCCTCATACAAAGGCTGCATAATCCGAGCCGCCTGGGGAATAAAGCGGTGATAAAAGTTGATCATTCCGAGAAACTCCTGCAGTGACCTAACCGTGGGTGGCCGGGGGAAAATTCATCACAGCTTCCACCTTCATGGGAAGAGGGACCGCTCCCTCTTTAGTGACTCTGTGCCCCAGGAAGTCAATGGTCGACCGCCCAAACTGGCATTTGGCCGGGTTGATTATCAGTCCATGCTCATTTAGCCGCTCAAAAAGCATCCGGAGGTGGGACATGTGCTCAGCCTTAGAGGCGCTGGCTATGAGGATTTCATCCAAGTATACAAAAATAAAATCCAAGTCTCGTAGCACAGAGTCCATAAGGCGCTGGAATGTCTGTGCAGCGTTTTTGAGGCCAAATGTCATGCGCAGAAACTCAAATAGTCCAAATGGAGTTATGACTGCTGTTTTGGGGACGTCCAGCGGTTGGACGGGCACCTGATGATACCCACGCACAAGGTCCACCTTGGAAAACATTAATTTCCCTGAAAGGCGGGCAGAAAAGTCCTGAATGTGCGGGACTGGGTACCGGTCCGGCGTTGTAGCATCGTTGAGCCGGCGGTAATCCCCACACGGGTGCCACCCCCCTCCCGGCTTGGGGACAATGTGGAGGGGGGAGGCCCATGGGCTGTCGGAGCGACGGACAATGCCGAGGCGTTCCATGTTCTCGAACTCTGCCTTGGCAATGCTGAGCTTGACCGGGCCCGGGCATAGACTGGAGGGCCGGTCGTGGCGATATGATGCTCCACTCCATGCTTGGCTGTGAGGCCCGGGAACTCGGCGAGAAGGTGTTGAAACTCATCTGCGGCGGAGAGCATGCTAGAGAGTCTGATGGAGTCTGCACCCCCAAGCGCACCAGCATAAGAGCAGAATGTAATGGCATCAATTAAGCAGCAATTTTTAACATCCACTAACAGTCCATAATCACACAAAAAATCAGCGCCTAGAAGAGGGACGGCTACATTAGCTGTGATAAAGTCCCAGCCAAACCGCTGGCCACTAAAACACATTTCAACATACCTGGTGCCGTAGGTGCGGATGGGGGTGCCGTTGGCGGCCTCCATGGGGGGTCCGTGTCCGCCGGATAGGATGTCCACTCTAGAAGCCGGCAAAACGCTCCTCTGCGCACCCGTGTCGCACATGAAACGCCTCCCGGAGATGGTGTCCTGGACAAACAGTAGCCTGCCAGCCCGACCGACGCTCATGGCCACTAACGAGTGCCGGCCCGGGCATTTCCCGGCCTACTGAAGCTGCACGGCGGGCGGCACTGCTTGGCTTTAGGTCCAAACCGTGCATGATAAAAACACAGCCCCGCGTCACGCTGCTGGCGAGGGGCTGTCGCTGCGGCGGTGATATTCCAGTCTCCCAGCGGTGAAACAAAGGCTTGGGTTGGGAAAACTGCTGCTGCACAGTGCTGTTGACCAGCCAAAAAAAACGTATCAGCCTCCTCGGCCAGAGCGCGACAATCATCTATAGTGGTGTTGGCCAGAGCGGCCCGAACCGGAGAAGGCAGCTGACGCAGGAAAAGTTGCATGAAGGAAATCAGGCTTGTGCTCTCCCAATAAATCCAGCATCCTATCCATGAGCTCCGATGGCTTGCTATCACCGAGCCCTTGCAAAGAAAACAACCGGCTGGCCCGCTCGGTATCGGAAAGTTCGAATGTCTTTAATAGATAAGACTTGACGGAGATTGCGTTCGTCACCAACCCCGGAGCGGCTGGATTCGCCTGTTCGAATCCAGCTCACAGCTCCTCGGTTGTCACCAGCTTGGCTGGCCGTTCACACTAATACAATTGGCAGTATTAGAGGGTGGGAGAAGCTGGCTGGGTGGGTCCGGGTCGTTGTAAACAGCGACTCCTACAGTTCGGTCGGGGCGCCTGCTAAGCACGGATAGGATCTAAGTGGGATAGTGTGATCCTTCCACACGCTGTCGCTACGCCCTCTCAGTGAGAATCCGCGCTGCCAGGTGAAAAGAAGCAGTTGATTGGCTGGACGTGTGTCGGAGGAAGCACGTGGTAGCCTCCACTCTCCCAGACCGACTGTGGGGGGTAAGTGCGCAGCGACCAGGAAGGGGATTGGGAATTGGCATAACGACTAACATTGGGATGGGAGAAAATCGGAGGAAAAAGGAGAAAAAAATTATAAAAAAAAAAAAAAATAGATGAGACTTGATCGTGTGATATTTATCTCGAGCCGGAGGGTTCTTGAGGAGGCTCACCACTCTGCTGGCTGTCGAACTTCCCAGGGCTGACACCACATAATAATATCTTGTGGTATCCGAGGTAATCTCACGCAGCTCGTAACTGTGCCTCCATTTGCGCAAACCATGCCGAGGCTGACGACTCCCAGAACTCCAGTAATTTCAGCAAAACTGCGTTCGTAGACATGTTGCCGCGGAAGCGTCTTCAAAACTTAGAACAGGGTCACCAATGTAGAAATCGTGGGAAAGGAGAAACACACAATTTCTATCTTGCGACAACACCAAGCCGTGTGTCATTTATTATATTTTTAGCGACAGCTGTCAGATCTATGCCGTGTAGTTCCCGACAGCCCGTAGTAAACAAACATTTTATCAATGACATTCCACCAGCGCGTCTTCTCTAAGCCCAACCTCAACCAACCTCCTTAAAGTGACAGTGCCCCATCAATACATCAAAACAATACAATGGTGAATTATGTCCATAGCACCCACTACAAATGCATAATTGGTAAAAAGAAACTCAATCTTTGCTACTTCAAAGAAAGCTTGATGTATTACCTACCTCACACACATCAGTAGGATGCAGGGTTACAGCTCAGACTGCATTAAGCCCTCTGGCATCTGAACATTCAAGAGGGGATGTGTCTAAAACTGAACATTTAAATGGATGGAATATTGTAGTGACTGGGCTGCTCAGAGTTGTAGCTAACACTTTTGCGTGACATTATTTAACCGTCTGGGTCAAGTTTAGACCATTGGAAAGGCACCAATGGGCACGTCCTCTCATTTTCGCCACTCAAAATGCCATTTTAGCATGATGTTTTCAGCTGTGGGGGCACATAGTCAAGTTTAACCATTGGAAGGGCACCAATGGGCACGTCCTCTCGCTTTTGCTACTCAAAAGGGCACTTTAGGTTTAGCGCAATGTTTTCAACTGTGGCGGCACATGGTCAAGTTTAGACCATTGGAGGGGCACAACCTCTAGTTTTTTCACTCAAAAGGGCACTTTTGCGTGATGTCTTTCAACTGTGGGGGCACATGGTCAAGTTTAGACCATTGGAAGGGCACCAATGGGCATGTCCTCTCATTTTCGACACTCAAAAGGGCATTTTACCGCAATATTTTCAACTGTGTCAAGTTTAACCATTGGAGGGGCACCAATAGGGCACGTCCTCTTGCTTTTGCCACTCAAAAGGGCACTTTAGCGCGATGTTTTCAACTGTGGGGGCACATGGTCAAGTTTAGACCATTGGAAAAGCACCAATGGGCACGTCCTCTAGTTTTCGCCACTCAAAAGGGCTCTTTAGCGCGATGTTTTCAACTGTGGGGGCACATGGTCAAGTTTAGACCATTGGAAAAGCACCAATGGGCACGTCCTCTAGTTTTCGCCACTCAAAAGGGCTCTTTAGCGCAATGTTTTCAACTGTGGGTGGGGGCACATGGTCACGTTTAAAGGCCAATATCGTAATCAGACTAGAGCTTCCTGATCATATAATCTACTCTATTGCGTTGTGTTCTATAGCCCTAAGTCTGTTACCAAAATCACTGTTGTTGCACGGCGGAGGAAAGGAATCAAATGAGAGGTTTCTATTTCCCAGAGCTGGTTTATTTCAAAGTAAAAAAGTACACGAATACTCTGGTTCAATCAAATGAATGTGCAATGATATTAGTGTACCCGGTACTATGCCACCAGCCACTGATATCAGACTAATAAAAAGTAGTTAAAGAATAATAATCTTCAATGGCGTAGGTTGTTGATTTCTTTGTTGTCAGGGCAACAAAGGAATTCTCGTCCTCAGCGTCTTCAAGCAGTCCTCCCTCCGTCCGGCTTGTGCATACAATGTTTCCAAGAGCTTCCTTCTGTCTGCCCTTGTGCAGCCTCTTCTTAAAGGATAAATCCCGCCCCTGAGCGAACGACGACCTAGTTCGTCAGGGGGCGGCTTTTTATGATTGGCTAAAGCTCATAGCGGCCATTTTGAATTAGGGTCGGCGGCAATCTTGCTTCTTAAAGGGGCAAGGTCTCTATTTTTAAGAACAAAAGTACTGTTCTGGAGTTTTAGCGTTAAAGTATACAGCATTTGATTTTACTAACTAAAAGATTAGAGATTAGTTATGACTATATAACAGTGAATTTAAGTCTTTTCCTGATTTCTATGGGTATTTGGATACTGTATTTAGCCCTATTTGTTGTTTTTAACAAGAACAAAGGAATCTATCTTTCTATATTTCAAGTAAAAGGTTTATTTTATTATTCTCCAAGTATTTTAAGTCTACTTGCAACGTTTTTCTTTAATCCAAACTAGGTTTTATTATCTAACTTATCCTTTAATGGGTCTAAAAACTGCCTACGTTGTTTTAAAACATCTCTATTTTATTGTTATTTTCCTGTATAGTTAAAATGTCCAATACCATTATAACTACGTTTTAAACCAAAGCTATTTTCATCTGCCTAGCAAGACAGGAGGAGCCTCTTTTTACAGGCATTTACTAGGTGCCTGCAGAAACACAGGACACTCTTTGAAGTGATGGAGCAGATGGTCTCCAAAGAATGTGTTATCTGCAGTTGGGGGAAGTTACCACTCTACTGTTAGGTGTCTGTGACAGTCCTATTGTTCCCCTAACCAAAAGGCCCCAAGAATTTCTATTGCTTTGACTGTTAAAAAGAGCGGGGGAGAATATTTAATCATTAGTCTATACTGTTTTTACTGTTTACCTAGCAAGCCCTTTCCAGATCCTGCTTAAAGTAAACAAAGCCATCTATTGAAATGTTAACTTTTAGTAGGCTAGATTGGACCCAAGCTCCTATAGATTTAAATACAGTCTCTGGTCTCTTGTGTCTTGCAGACCCGAGTCCTGTTGTATTTACATAGTGTGTGCCCTCTGGTAAACTCTATCGTTACCAGAGAGACACCTTTTAGATTTTAGTTCATTCAACTAACTGACTATACCTCCTTACCAATAGAATTCCGACCTGTAGCTGAAAATGCTTGTGGGAATTACATTTTTGATACAGAAATATACCACAGATCCACCCTTGTGGGTTTTACAACCCACATAACACCAGTATTTTCTCAATCAAACATGTCTTTCCTTATATATACCATACTATGTTAACCTTAGCAAAGTCACCTAAAAAATCAAAAAAATACAAAGAACTTAAAAAACCAGTTTCCTCCTGTACAGTACAAATTCTCCTTTCATTCATCACTCTCGTTAAACTCTTCCAGTCACACACATTTATCAGTTATTTAAAGTTGACATCCAGACTAGGGCAGTTCCTCTATACAAAGAGGACATCTTCCCATATCAGCTTTTTTGTTTATTTACTATACTTATTGTGTAATATCCAAATGTGTCTATTTTGTGTGTCTGACTCTGAAAGAAAATGATTAATACATTTACACCAAAAACTTAACATTTCTAAAAAACGAGGGAGAGTAATCAAACAATATATACAATATTTTCTCCCTCCCAGGACCACTGAGATCTCAATTATCATTAGCTTTCATCCTGCCAGTTATCCCTGTTCAAACATCCTGAGGTTTTTACTGCTAAATTGTTTTGGTCGCAGACATTCCTTTGGATTTTGTGCTAACCACAATTTCTTCTTGGTTGTGGGCAGCCTTGGTACTGCTCCGGCCTCCACAGAAGGAAATCATTTTCCCTCTGTCCTGTTATTGCTTTTTGGATTTGTTATTTACAACAGACAATTGATTGGAAGATCACATTTTTCCACCAGATACATTTCTACTGTTCTGCATTGACAATACTTTTTTTTTTCCAAATTATTTATCTATATATTCCATGGCTTCTATATTGTTAGTATTCAATTAAAATCACCTGTCTCTCATTACTTTGTGCTGTACTCTATTACTAGATCAATGTCTCAAGTTCAACACAACATACCCCACCACCCTTTGAGTGTGGAATATCATTATTACACAATCATACTTTGTTTCCAGACAGTTCCTTGGTTTGGACAGCCAGCTCTGATGAGACCCAGTCACCAACAAATCCTACATGCACGGCAACAAACCACAGTCGCCTTAAACACACATCTTCCACACACTCTGCCAGCTTCCAACAAGCCGGTGCAGAGACCCCCATAAGCCAATTATCAATTGCACATGTCCACACCTTACACAAAAACTATTTGGCCAATTGCGACCAAAACCTACAGAGCTTACCCATGTACAGAGAACCATATCCTCCCAACACTCACCACAAATTGCGACACAACCTCCCAGATGCTACATCTGGACTCTTAATGAGCGGAGAACAAAATCATGAACCAGCTCTAGTCCATCCACCCTGTTCCCAGTCCATTATATAGACATTTCCTACCAGTCCCGCTGTGTCACCACCATCCTCCTACCCTGACCGGTGAGAGACCTCTCCCAGCCCGTCAGGTCCTAAGAAAAAATAGAGAAAAGAAACAAAAACAAAGAAAAAAAAACGCCAAAACAATAAACAAAATCTTGAGTGTCATTTTGCAACACACCCTAAGAAACAAAATCAAACTTCCGGCCGGAGGCGTAAATTGCTTGTAGAAACTAGAAAATAAAATAAAAAGAAATAAAACCCTATATCTATATTCATGATTGTTAATGTCCATCTATCAATATCATCTTTCTTAATTTTTTATTTTATTTTTTGAATTGTGCAGTCCACCCTTTGACCAATCTGATTATTGATCAAGCATGGATAATTACTACTGATCACTAGCTGAAGTAGTACCATATCATTACTCTGTCTAATATTAAAATGCTCCATATTCCACTTGCCTACGTTAGTCACACACCCCTTTAGTAACTTGCACACATAATCTAACCATCTAACTCATCTATACAAATTTTTTATTTCTGTTTTATTTTTGCTTTTCAGTCGCTCTTTTTTTTCTTCTCTTTATTAATATCTATCTATATTTTTCTATTCAGTTTGTGGCCTCTGCAGACACAACCTTTGATAATGACCCAACCCCCCACAGGTCCAGCATGTCAGTCCTTGTTCCCTTGGTTGTGGGGCCCTGCGGGCCCCCCGCCTGTAATCGGATGGCCCTGGCACCACCCTCAGCAGGTTGGTCGGCCCCAAATTCTGTCCTTGCTCTCTGCCATTACCACCACAGCCTTTTCTTCTGATGGTCCATTTTTGGGCCCGCCCCCCTTTGCCACAGGATCTGGCCAGGTGTCCAAATTCACCACAACTCCAGCAATCTGTCGGCTGGTATCCCACAGTTCCCGACAGACTCACACCTCTTTGATCTTCTCCTGGCATGTCGTGCTGCATGGGAGAGAGAGGCACATACCTGTTCCTTTCAGCCGCTGTCCTTCGAGCCTGTTCTGAGGAGGGGCCTGGAAACTCATCCCTCCTGCGGTCTCTGTCACAATGCCTTCGCGGCCCAGTTCCCTGTCCGGGCAACGGAGCACATGGCATTCTTTGATCACGGCCCCCTAGTTCTGACGCTCAACGCATCACTTCACAAATCGCATCACTCAGTAATTCATTCTTTTTAGCCAGTTCTTGCTCTAGTACTTTCATCTTGTGCGCGGCTCAATCAATCGCCCGCTGTGTCTCCATCAGGTCTCTACGAACTGTCTCATGTCGTTCGAACGCTTCTACAAACGCTCTCCGTTGTTTGTAGGTCTGCCTCCCTTCCTCCATCTCGGCGCAGACGGTCTGACTCCCCGTCACCGGGCCCCGTGCCTCGTTCTGGCTCTGGTGTTGGGGGGGTTCTGGACAAGGGAAACTGGTGGGCTGTGGAAACTGTTCATGTATATTCCCATACCTGCTGTCGGTCCCATGTATTGGCCACTCCATCGGTGTGCCCAACCCTTGTCCAGCCTCTGTTCCAGCCTTACGGCCAGGATGGCCCTCTTGGGACTGCCGTTTCAATGCAGCCTTCCATTGTCTATGTCGCCCTTTTGATAATTTGTAGTTACCTGAAAGGGTTAGTCCAGCGTGGATCGGCGCCGTCGATTCTTGCTCGATTGACACTGGTTGAAGTAAAACAGTTGTCTCTGTTTGTCCTGCTTCAATGACCCCCTGTGTTGGAGTCAAAGCCATCATTTCAAGTCCCTCTAACACGCTCGTCACATGCGGGGAATCAGTCATATCCAAATCAATCAGGTTAACGTCACTATTCAATTCTGTCTGCGAAGTGTCTGCAGAGGTCATTGGCATTTCCCCACTATTGGTCTGACTATTGTTGGCCATTTCTATACCACTTCTATTTGTTATACTACGGGTTATTTAAACAGACTGATTGTCACCACTCGTTTTTGTTATCTTATTTGCTTCTAGTTACTCCTAACAAAGTTTCACCAAGGTGAATTTGCTCTACATTTAACATTCACACTACTTTCACGCACTCGTAATATTACCGTTTGGAAAAACAAGTTTCTCTGTGTTTACTTTACCTATCAACTTGAGGTAAATTCCCTCACACTTTCAGATTTTACCGGTGCAGACAGGAATTGACCATTTTCTTATCATTCATACTATACCAAGCTTTCAATAGCCACTTTTCCCCATTTGGAGTTGGAATCGTCAGAACTGCGCGCCGAGCAACTATGGAGAAAGAAAGAAAAAACACATACACTTAATTATCAGTGGTATTTCCCTTTTCATTCCATTATTATCTTAAGCATGGAAATGTCGGGCATACTATACTAATATCACTTTAGAGAGAGTTGGTGTAATTTATTTGAACATAACGACACGGCCTTAGCTTCGTTTTGTCTGTCGTCCAATCGGAAAACTGGATGTTCCAATCACTTGACGTATCCTCTCACACGAATCTCTGGGGAATACAAATTTGCATCGACCTCTCCCGTCCGTTCCTGGTACGTTGATGACCATCTGTATATACTCTGTCAGGATCTAGGGGTAACAGTACTGTATATTTGAATACCGTTATGTCACAAATGTATCAGTACTAAATACCTATATGTCCCTATGCCATAAATGTCATGTATGTTGTGTATGTCATAAATGTCTATATGAATTGAAAATGGGGGACCCTGATGGAAACAAGACAAACGTCTTTCTCAGGTCTGCATCCCCTTAACAATTGTATGTATTGAGCCGTACTGTATTGTACCCATTCTGCAATCTGTTAAATAAAGTTTTCATTCATTCATTCCTTTAGACAATGAGAATTAGTTCCACACAGCCTATCAGTTGTCTAAACCTTTGTATCGGATATGGTAATTTAGTTGATTCAAATTTCTTTTTGCCTTAATGAATTTGTCATATTAATCTCATAAAATACTCTAAATGCCAACGTCAGTTTAATGACTATGTGTAGATGTAATTTTTAACATTTCCTTCTTGCTCTGTTTATTTGTCTCTGAGAAAGTCTAAAATGTATTCCTATCTTACATCACACTTCACATAACATTATTTACATAATTAATAACCACATCTCCCCCCTCAACACCAAATTTTTTTGGTGTTGACTTCATCCGCCATCATCTCACGAGGAAAAAAATAAACCTTCAGTGGCTTATACCACTGAATCCTCATGCTTGATGTAGCATCCCGCTACCTGTGTTATAAGCCACAGGCGCGGACACTACTCCTATTGACATCCTTGCAGACCCTTGATACATCATAGGCCTGCCATTCGCAGCCCAAAACATCCCCTCTCAGTTTGCAACCTGAAAGAGAATATCTGGGCTCCCCACCAGGATTTCCAAAATCCACACAACTTTCAACCACCGCTGCACCTAAACAGGCCAGCGTCCACACGGCCTGCACAAACCTAAGCTAAAAATGAGAAGATTGGCTCTTGGAAAGGAAATAACAATCCCCACTAGGAGAGGGGGGATTAGTAACTTGTTCTAGATACAAAAAATATACACTACGTCGCTTAACCCAGAACTAGAATCAATCCCAGAACTAGAATCAATCTACAGACTATTTAGTAATACTTGATCCAGTATATAAACAGGAGACACTAATAAATAAATAAACAAGTTCACACTATACACCTAAGCCTCACTTGTAAAGGCATCTATCAAAAAAAGAGAATAGGAGAGAAAGAGACAGTGTAGAGAGCTCGTATTATTGTAAACTACCATACCTAAACCCTGCACCAATCGCCCAGAACAGATCTTAATCTCGTGTAATACCTTTAATATTATAACACAGTTGAACCAAACACGTAACACTCCAAGCGCTTCCGGTATAAATAGAGAGAGAGAGAGAGAGAGAGAGAGAGAGAGAGAGAGAGAGAGAGAGAGAGCGCGAGAGAGAGCGCAAGAGAGAGAGAGCATTAGAGAGAAAGAGAGAGTGAGAGGGAAAGAGAGGGAGGGGGAGTGGGAGGGGGAGAAAGGAAGGAGGGAGGGAGAAAGAGAGAGAGTGAAAAAGAGAGAGAGAGAGAGAGAGAGAGGGAGGGAGGGAGGGAGGGAGGGAGAGAGAGAGGGAGGGAGGGGGAGGGGAGGGAGAGGGGGGAGGGAGAGACGGAGGCGGAGGAGGGGGGAGAGACGGAGGGAAAGGAGAGCGATAGAGAAGGAAAAAGACGGGATATTATAGCTTCCTATATTTTACTTACAGACCACACTATCAATTACCATTACTACTTATCAATCTAACCCGCTATTAATTTATACAACCTTAGCCCTTAAGTTACCGTAACATAAAAGAAAAAAACATCACTGTGAAAGAACAAAATGAAAACTGAGAGCAGCTTTGAATGGGAACTTAACCTGGCCTCTGCCGCCCCCTACTGCATTTCTAAACAAACACCACTTGTATTTACCACCCCATACACTGCTTACCATTGGCTCAAAACAGTTCTTACAGTCACAAACAAACACACACTCTTCCGTCCCGTTTTTCCCCACTACTGCCATCATACTGGGCTAACAATAGACATAGATTGATAACCAAATATGTACATACATTCGCTCTTCAACCGCTATCATGCAAAACGGGAAAAAACGATAAAAACTAAAAAAAAAATTAAATGGTCGCCAAAATGGCCATGCTTCCTGTTTAAAATGGTCGCGCTTCCTGTTTACATGTGAAGTTGCTTTAATAGCATATTGCGAGATTTACCGAGAGTTCCACCATGCTTCATCGTTAGCACAGGTAGCTTAGCTTATTAGCTTCGTTAGCTTAGCATCGCTAGCTCAATTAGCTTAGCCCAACCATATCATTGCCCGTTAGCCTAGCGTGGCTAGTTAGCTTAGCTTAGCATCATCCACGCCACCGTAATAACGTCCCCTAAATGGCCTACTGTCCCGTTGTTTCGAGTGGCACAACACACCGCGACGTTAGCGCAACACAGTTCTACCCCGCAACAGAACTTTAATCCCTTTAAGCGCTAGTTTACAGATTTAAACAATACAAAAACATTACATTCTTGACCTACAATGTAGAAGCATGAGAGACAACTTAATAATTCACGGTCTTCCTGAAACTAAAAATGAAACTCACCAGAGATCCGAGGAACTTTTTAGGTTATTCCTGTCAGATAACCTGAAAATGAAGTCGGTTGAAACCGAAGCTATCCGCTTTTCAAGAGTCCATCGCCTGGGGAAAGCCAAAGTCGACCAGCAGAGGCCCCGTCCCATCGTGGCCAAAGTCATCGATTCAAAGATGAAATCTGCTATTATGTCCAACGGAAGAGAGTTGAAAGGATCCAAATATTCCATCAGTGACCAGTTCCCGGCAGAGATCATGAGTAGACGCAGGCTGCTCTACCCGGTCATGGCGGATGCGAGGAAAAACAAACGGAATGCTCGTATGTTCATGGATAAACTTTATATTGATGGAACTATGTACAGGAATCCCCGTATTACATACTGGCTGAGTGGAGGCGACGAAAACGTCTTTCATGACGCTCAGGAGGAGATACTGACTCCAAGTATCCAGCGTGCTTCCCGAGCTGCTGTAAACAATGACGCTTGAAGATGACGTCATCATCACCAAGGCGTCCTCGTTGCTATGACTACCCGGGACCTGACTGAATACACGTAGGACACTGCATGCAGAATGCTGCAGATGCAAGTCTTCCTTTCTTTTTATTTATCTCTTGTGCTTTTCTTTTCTTCTCAATCTCATATCCATTCCATTTGTTTGTTTGTTCCAACTCATTTATTTAATTTTTCCTTCTTATCTCTCCACCCTCTCTTTCAGGTCAATGTTTGATTCTCTCTCTCTCTCTCTCTCTCTCTCTCTCTCTCTCTCTCTCTCTCTCTCTCTCTCTCTCTCTCTCTCTCTCTCTCTCTCTCTCTCTCTCTCTCTCTCTCTCTCTCTCTCTCTCTCTCTCTCTCTCATATATATTTTCCCTCATCTTTGGCTAGGGAAATGCGGTTAACGTTGGGCTACTCACCCAGACCCTTGGGCTAATGGGTTTGAATGGAGTGGCCTTGGGTTATTGTTTGTATGTTCTGTTAATCATTTTATCCCATCCATTAGGGATGGGCCATATGTGTTTTATGTGTAACCCGTCTGTGCAAGACGTTAGGGTTATTTTGTTTTATGTACTTCACCCCCTCCCCCCTCCGTTCACCTCCCCCTTATTCCAGCCATTTAGAGACCTGCCCACATTAGCCTCAATAGAAGCGTCAAAAAAATATTGCATTACCAACAACCATACAACAACATGTATAGATTATGGCTAGTTTGAACATAATGATATGGAACACTGGTGGAATAAATAAACAACATAAAACGAAAAAGCGTGCTCACACTGATGAAAAAAGAACAGGTGGACATAGCTCTGCTAAGCGAAACGCACATTTTAGAGAAAGACATAGATATGTTAGCGGACAACACATATCATAACATCAGTCACTCTTCCTTTGGAACGAGAACTCGGGGAGTAGCCATAGTCGTTAGACGGAAGTTGAATATTGAATTGAAGGGAGTATGGTCTGATGCAGATGGTCGGATAAATATAGCTAAGATTTTACACAAGAACAGAAAAATAGCGTTGGTAGCGGTATACGCCCCAAATTTATACGAAGTTAGTTTCTTCACTACACTTACCAGAGCAATGTTAGACCTTCCCGAATACTCATTTATAATCGGTGCGGATTTTAATGCCATTTGGAACCCAAGGATGGACAAATCAAACCCCTCCTTTTCCAATGAACAAAAAAATGCATCTAATGCATTAAAGGATTGGTCGAAGATTACAGGTGTAAATGACTTATGGCGATCACTCAACCCCATGACCCGGAAGTACTCTTGTCGATCTGCGAGACATAATACATTATCCAGAATAGATTACGTTTTCACAACCCCGAGACTATTTGATAACTACGATGTGGAAATGATACCCAATGCATTGTCTGATCACTGTTATTTACTCTTAAAAGGAACATTTGGTATACTATCATCCCGAGCCCCAAGATGGCGATTTAACACGATGCTGCTTAATAACAAGGAATTCATTACACAAATCAAAGAAGCTCTTACGGTATTCCTACGGATAAATGCGAATTCGGTGCAGGACCCCAGAATATTATGGATGTCGACAAAGGGAATGATCAAGGATTTCACTGATAGCTTTTCCTCACAAATACGTAAGAATCGATGCTCAAAACTGGCTGAACTGGAAACACTTTACTCAACATTATTTAATTCTTTGCAATACAACAACTCGGTTCAACTGGAAAATCAAGTCAATATACTAAAAAAAGAGATTAACGCCATATACAGACAACAATCTGAATTGCAAATACGTAGCACAAGACAACAGCAGTACTCCCAAGGTTCCAAACCAAGTCACCTATTAGCCATGCGACTAAGAGTCAACGCAAAATTTGCAGATATAACTAGCATTAGAGCACAACAAGGACTTGTTACAGAACCCAAAGAAATAAACACGACATTCAAAGAATTTTACTCCAACTTATACAAATCAGAAACGACCTTCGATCAAAACAAAATGGACACATATCTTAATCAAATTAACCTCCCTAAACTTTCAGAGGATGACGCTAAACAGTTAGAAACACCGATCACACTAGATGAACTTAGGGAGGCCATATCTGAAATGCAAAGTGGAAGGGCCCCTGGAAGAGACGGTATCCCACCAGAAATGTACCTCTCTTGTTGGGACATAATTGGACCCTTATTACTAAATATGATTTTATACTCAGTCAAGGAGGGGAACTTCCATAAGAATGACAATATTGCACTCATAACAGTCCTCCTCAAAAAAGACAAAGACCCCACCGAGTGCGGTAGTTACAGACCTTTAAGCCTCCTCGGAACCGATATCAAACTGTACTCTAAGGTATTAGCCATCAGACTACAAAAGCATATGACGTCTTTAATTCATCCGGACAAACAGGCTTCATAAGAGGCCGCCTGATCACTGATAACATAAGACGATTACTACACGTACTAGATGCTAACAAGGAAGACAACACACCTAAGGCGATGCTGTCCCTGGATGCAATGAAAGCTTTTGACAGGTTGGAATGGTCGTATCTATGGGCAGTATTAGAAAGGATGGGGTTAGGAAAAGGATTCATTGATATGATTAAAGTATTATACAAAGACCCATCGGCCATGATTACAACAGGTACAATCACCTCCGAAATCTTTCCAGTATCACGGTCTTCCAGACAGGGTTGCCCCCTTAGTCCCGGACTATTCGATCTATCATTAGAGCCTTTAGCACAATATATAAGACAATCCCAATCCAATCCAATCAAATACGACCTTGTCAGGTGGTCAAAACTTAAAAACTCAGTACAAGCACGGATATCAATAATTAAGATGGACGTCCTACCTAGAATCAACTTCTTCAGCTCAATGCTACCGTTACCCCCTCCAAAGGGTTACTGGAAAGAATTACACTCCTCCACATACAAATTTATTTGGAATAACAAACCACCACGTATAAAAAGATCCACTGCACAGAGAAACAAAGCAGACGGTGGTATGGCATTTCCAGATTTCCACCACTATTTTAAGGCATACACTTTAAGACCACTGACAACATGGTTTGATCCCCAAGCATCAGTATCCTGGAGAAATTTAGAAGAAAATATAGTAGCTCCACATAGGCTGAAGGACATAGTGTACACCAAATTATCAATTAAGCAATGCGAAAGAAAATTTGGCCCCATAATCACTCATGCAATCCGGATATGGCGTGAAACACACAAAAAAGACCCTATCCCACATAAATGGCATAATCATACTCCCTTATTCAATAACAATGCACTCTTGATTGGAAAACAACCTATAAGATTCCCTAGATGGGAAAAGCAAGGCATACACACATTAGGAGACGTTTTCAACAAACAGGGTTTTTGTAGTTTTGATGAGATATGCAAAAAATTTAATCTCACCAAGTCCTCATATTATTTTTACGCACAGTTATTGGCATGTTTGAAGGCTCACGGTGTTCCATTAAGGATACCAATTGTACACCACAGATACCACAAATTCTTCTATGAAAGAGAGACATCGAGAGGTTTTGTTTCAGATTTTTATCATCAATTACTAACGGCCTCGTATGAAACCCTACATCTAGACTCAGTCTGGAGGAGGGATATACCAGACCTGGAGATAGACTTTGACTGGCAAGAAGCCTGGGCAAATGTACGCCTTGCATCAAGGAACCCGGACCATCAACAAATCAATCTTAACTATATTCACAGGACATACTTAACTCCTATAAGACTGAACAAAATGGGTCTTAAACAAGACTCCAAATGCTCCTTATGTACAAATGGGGACGAAGGGACATTTATGTACTGGTACTGCCCACCAGTTAAGATATTTTGGAAAGAAGTGACCCAGCAATTGTCAAATCTCTTAACTCTGGATATACCTGTACACCCCTCTGTATTACTGCTGAATGATGTATTTGAGCATGCAGTACCTCCACAGCTAAAGAGATTGGTTTTATCCGGTATCACAGTGGCTAAAAAGCTGATAGCATCACGATGGTTTCAACCGGAAAAAATTTGCCGTAAGGTCTGGATTCTTACATATCTCGATGTGATTTATCAAGAAATATCAACAGCTAGAATTTTGGGTCTCAATGAATCCAAAATGGCAATGTGGTTAGAAGTGGTGGAGAGAATAAAAGCCAGCATATAATGGTAGTGTTTGGTTAGGAACAAATTATAATGGTTGGATTATCCAATGGGGGGTCCGGGAGAGGGGGGTACGAGCTGGAGCATATGTGTATTTGTATATCCTATTGTGTGTTGTCATGTTTGTTTATGTGTTTGTTTAAAAAATAATAAAAAAATAAAATACAAAAAAAAAAACATTACATTATACACAGGCCATGCAAGCGCTAGTTTGACCCCGCCGTTAGCGTCCGCCATTTTGTCTAGCTTAGCTCAGAACGACTTCCGGTTCAAAGGTTTGTTGACAACGGACGTAAAGAAAACTAGCTTGACCTCTTTAGCCAGCCGTTAGCAGTAGCCATTAGCCTAGCTTAGCCATTAGCTTCGCCACGTAATATCACTTTTTTCAATACTTTCCACGCACACATTCTTACTGCGCTAAGTGCGTTCGTATCACAATACACGCAATACACATTTACATTGTACACAGTCTAAACTAAACGATCGTTCATAAGAGCTTAATTTACTTATGTCGTGCGCCGAAACAGTGATATAGACGCCCCAGGTGAACATGCCCTTCTGGGATATCTGCCGAACATTGCCTTGTTTAACTAACTGTCTCACGGTTAGCAGGCAACATCGATCCCTCCTTAATCAAGCACTAAACGGCCAGATCACGGTAGGACAGCCGCTTCTTCCAGTGAAAGATCCCCGCCCGTAGAAACACCGGGTATCGGCTAGCCTGGACGAACCTCTAAGCTGTACATGCTCACCCAAAGTAGGCCCCCATTCGTCTACACCCAACCATTTGGGATCCCCACGACCCGTAACGATCTGTCATATGTGAGCTACCTTTCATAACCTTCTGATTCCGCGTACTGTACAACGTTGGAATGAAGCCTAATGAATGAGGCTTTTTACGTCCTGATTGGCTAAAGCTCATAGCGGCCATTTTGAATTAGGGTCGGCGGCCATCTTGCTTCTTAAAGGGGCAAGGTCTCTATTTTTAAGAACAAAAGTACTGTTCAGGGCCCTCATTCATCAACGTGGCGTAGAAAATGTTCTATTTCCACACGTAAGCACAGAATGTAGAATCAGTGCACGCACAGAAAAAACGGGATTCACCACACGTGCGTACGCAGGTTCTACGCACACCTGTCATGATGAATATGACTTTGATCCTACGTTCGAGCTCGTGCACTGTTTTAAGTATTTGCATACCAGAACCGCCCCGATTAACCATATACGGTAATGGAATACCCCCATGAAATGTGGAAAAATGGACTAAGCCGAGGGAAGCGTGTTATGTGACAGGCTGACAGACGTGTACACTTACGGTGATGTCGGATATGATATCTATTAACCATTGCTGCCTGGGCAGCGCAAACACTAATAAAGACCGTGCTGGAATATGACTGCCTTTTCCCATGTTGTTTGATTAATACCCAGGGATTAAAGTTCTCCTCAATTTTATTCCAAATCGCGATGGATCTTCCGTAAATTTTCTACCTGCTGCATATGATTTCTAGAGGCATACTACAATCTATTTTGATGTCAGTATTGGGTAGCCTATATAAACAATAATATGAGAGCATATACAAGAACAATGAATCTCACTGCATGTATGATGTAGCCTGCCTTTCAATACATGAACTTGAATTCCATCATGTTTGTGTGCGGGACTCACAAGGCTGTTGTCACAATGGGTGGTACCGGTACAGTAATAACAGTCTACACAATATCACGATGGACCATGCCATAGCCTATGTTCTATTATGACATGATCTGTGAGACAAATGTTCTAGAATGTTTGATTAAGATATCATACTCTGACAGCATGCCTATGATCAACAAAAACGCGAACTTGAATCCCATCATCATATTTACATAGTCTGTCCACTATCTGGTGTCATTGCAATGCGTTTTTTATTCTTTCTTATACAGTAAAAAGGGGGAAGAACACTATATCGTGGGTGTTCATATGACTTGTATTCTGCTTACAGCTTCGAAATTCCACTTGTTTCGTTTAACGTAAAGCCTTTTAAATATAATCAAAACGTTCCCGTGTTTCTGCGGTCTGTGCGCAAAATAATAACGAGTTGAGCTACGCGGAGCGCAGTCAGTCAGTACACCCCGTATATTCCGATAACGCTATATAAACCATGCTGCATTCATTCTGAGAGAAAGATCTATTATTCCAAATGCTATTTATAGGGTTTTGACCATAATTACACTACTGTTGCTATTTTACAATGAACTATAATGAATTACGGTTCATACAGAACATGCCAGTGTTGAAACTAATGCACAGAAGCTCATTTCCTTGTTGTAATAATATATTCTACCACTGGGCGTCAGCTAAGTGTGCTCCGAGCTGTGCGTACACATAAGCACGAAGTCAAGTTCAAGTTGAAATTGATGAATCCCACTCTTTGCTTAGAAATGGTCGTATGCACAGGTTAAGCACATATCTGTGCGTAAGACACGTTGATGAATGAGGGCCCTGGAGTTTTAGCGTTAAAGTATACAGCATTTGATTTGACTAACTAAAAGATTAGAGATTAGTTATGACTATATTTAAACAGTGAATTTAAGTCTTTTCCTGATTTCTATGGGTATTTGGATACTGTATTTAGCCCTATTTGTTGTTTTTAACAAGAACAAAGGAATCTATCTTTCTATATTTCAAGTAAAAGGTTTATTTTATTATTCTCCAAGTATTTTAAGTCTACTTGCAACGTTTTTCTTTAATCCAAACTAGGTTTTATTATCTAACTTATCCTTTAATGGGTCTAAAAACGGCCTACGTTGTTTTAAACTGACTGAAATTAAAACATCTCTATTTTATTGTTATTTTCCTGTATAGTTCAAATGTCCAATACCATTATAACTACGTTTTAAACCAAAGCTATTTTCATCTGCCTAGCAAGACAGGAGGAGCCTCTTTTTACAGGCATTTACTAGGTGCCTGCAGAAACACAGGACACTCTTTGAAGTGATGGAGCAGATGGTCTCCAAAGAATGTGTTATCTGCAGTTGGGGGAAGTTACCACTCTACTGTTAGGTGTCTGTTTGTTCCTATTGTTCCCCTAACCAAAAGGCCCCAAGAATTTCGATTGCTTTGACTGTTAAAAAGAGCGGGGGAGAAGATTTAATCATTAGTCTATACTGTTTTTACTGTTTACCTAGCAAGCCCTTTCCAGGGCCCCGTTCCTCGTACCTGGATAACTGAGTTAGCCGGATAACTTTAACTGGATAACTGAGTTAGCCGGACTTTCCGGTTCCCCGTACCTGGATTTTCCAAATCACCATGACAACAGATCCAAAAGTTTGAGCCTGGTCGAAAGCAGAGTTTAAGTTCAAGTTAGCCTGAACCATCGCCACGCCCCCGCAAAAAAGTGACAGCCCGTTTCCTGAAATTATTCCCACAGTCTACGATCTGCATTATACCATTCTGAATTACATTTTTGTGCTCCATTCTTCCAGAGGGGGCTTTTGAAATGTAAAATAGACCCAAAATGCTGATACTAAATTCACTTTGTCCTAAATAATGCACGTTATATATACCGTGGCGCTCGCTCGGTGCGATGTACACATTATGACGTGGTTATTTTAATTGTAACTGGGATTAAGATGTCTGATGAGATGCGCTGTTTGACGGATTTGAGAAATTGAATGAGCCGTTGACGTCACATTAATGAATGAGGTTAAAGAAATAAAACTTCATTCAAAATAAAGAATATTCTAAACACGGGTCTCTCGTTCATTAATGTATAAACAATGAATTTATCCCATCTGGTCCAGTGGCGCAGCGGTAGTGCTCAAGCCTGCCAACCCAGCGACCGGTGTTCAAAACCCCGTGTTTCCAATATAATTTTTTTGAATATAATATTAATGATTATACGCCAAAGTAGCCTGGTTTTAAGTTAAAATATTATAAATCTACATGCATTGAGGATGTCATTCTTTATATAGCTCTCAACGTGCACCAAATTGAATTATTCCTATATTGCAAAAAGAAGGAAAAGACTAGGGTCTCGAACCCCGGTCGTCTGCGTGAAAGTCAAAAGATCAACCCGTTAGACCACATTGGAGATAAGTTAAAGATCGACTATACATCAATCAATGGGTAAGAGAGCCGTATCGTAATTCTGTATAACAGTTTAACTCATTATTTTCGCTAGCAAGATCTCATTTGATTATTCAATCCAGCAGGCAAGTTTAAAGAAATATAATCTGATTGATTGAGGTAATGAGGGACTTAGAATTAGCCTATAGATAACGCATTTAACTTGTCGGCGAGGCGATTGAGCCGTATTGCAATCTGTCAATAAAGTCTTAAATCAATTAATCAATCAATGCCGTTAGAGAATCAGGATCTCTGCCATCGATACGTGCTGGCTTTTCACCTAAAGCGGCCGCGCGCACTTAGCCTGAGTCTCAAGTCTGAATCGAGTTAACGAGACTGAATCCACCTTCGAGGAACAGGAAAATCCCGGCTTCGAACATCGGGTTAACTGAATCTGGATAATGACATCTTGATCGACTTAGTTGAACCAGGTACGAGAAACAGGGCCCAGATCCTGCTTAAAGTAAACAAAGCCATCTATTGAAATGTTAACTTTTAGTAGGCTAGATTGGACCCAAGCTCCTATAGATTTAAATACAGTCTCTGGTCTCTTGTGTCTTGCAGACCCGAGTCCTGTTGTATTTACATAGTGTGTGCCCTCTGGTAAACTCTATCGTTACCAGAGAGACACCTTTTAGATTTTAGTTCATTCAACTAACTGACTATACCTCCTTACCAATAGAATTCCGACCTGTAGCTGAAAATGCTTGTGGGAATTACATTTTTGATACAGAAATATACCACACCAACTTGCAGGTTGTATTTTTGTTCAATAAACAATGTGGACTAGGCCAACGGTGACTTTCATGAAGAAGGACATTTTTTTTATTGAAATTGACCCAGTTTTAGCGTTTTTATCAAACATTTTGTCTGCCCAACACATTCACCACGCACGTGGATATTTTAATCAATGGTGTAATCGAAATGATGTCGTCACATCAGGTGCAGGGCACCAGGGGGGGTCTGAGAGTCACACACAGCTAGTGGCAGGCAGAGAGCCTTGCTACTACTAGCCGAGGAGTAATGAATGAAAATGTATGTTTCACCTAACAACACTATTGCTCCGTCATCATAGCCATCCATCTCTAAAGCTAACCACTATTTGTAAAAGCCACAACCACGTTATTTATATTTGTAATAATGAAAATCATTGTGTCGTTGTACATATTGTGTATACACCGTTAGAAGCTAGCTAAGTTAGCTAACGTAGCTTAGCTTAGCTTGGTAGCCAGAATTCTCGAAACTCATAACACTGCCCGATTTAAAATGGTTCTCTCTTCTTTGTATACATTTGTCCTCACAAGTATTATGCCAGGGAACTTATGGACACGACAATAGTAGTAGTTATAAGGTGTTTGAGCTTGTAGCGTTAGTTAGCTCATAGCTATTGTCACTGATGCACCGAGTGGGGCTAAAGGAGCTACTATCGTATCAACATGCCGGGGCGCATAGCTTGCTAGCCAGCATTCTCGAAACTCCTAACATCACCCGATTTAAAATGGTGTGTGTGCAGGACACATTACACATTTTACTCGTTCCCAAAACTCTTTTGCATGCACGACAGTAGCCATAATGCTAACGTTAGCGGGGTAACGTTAGCCAGAGCGATATAGCCAGCTTGGTACTATGACCCGGGGATAAGGCGACAGCCCACAGACCAGTAGCGCTGCTGTACTGAACAACAGGCTGCCTAGTGGTAAATGTAGTTCTTTTTTTACGACATTAAAAACATTATAACTACCTTGTTTCAACCAGTTGTAGCTGGTCCATCAAAGTCTCCGAAGATTAAACCCATTTGCGTCTTGTAAGGCGTCCATTTGGATCAAGGAAATAGCTTTCTGCACTCGTCAAAACTCCTTGTAGTGGATCAGAAGTAGGGGAAAGATACCCAACGTGACGTCATGGCCCTGATAGCTCTGATAAGCTTTTTTGATTCGTGCGTGCATGTTATTTGTGCATGGACCTTTTTACCCCTTTCTGAGTGGCATTTCCGGCGTCAAATGGAAAAGAATAAATAATTAAATTAGATACCAATGATGTAAACTACCCATAATTGAAGAGTAGGGTTTAACCTGCAAGTTGGGCTTTAACCATTAGAGGGGCACCAATAGGGCACATCCTCTAATTATTTCCACTCAAAAGGGCACTTTTGCATGACATTATTTAACCGTGGGGGACAAAAGCACTCAAAAGGGCACTTTTGCGTGATGTTTTTCAACTGTGGGGGCCCATGGTCAAGTTTAGACCATTGGAAGAGCACCAATAGGGCACACCCTCTCATTTTTCGCCACTCAAAAGGGCACTTTAGCGCGTGTTTTTCAACCATGGGGGCACCACAGAATTGACCGTTGTCCACCTCTGTTCTAATTGGGTCTGTCAGATATAATAAACTGTTGTTAGAGGTGACTGTGTATAGTTCCAAACAGGAGGTCTGCTGACAGATATACCAGGTCTGTAGTTAGAGGGGACTGTGTAGTTCTGCTGACAGATATACCAGGTCTGTAGTTAGAGGGGACTGTGTAGATCTGCTGACAGATATACCAGGTCTGTAGTTAGAGGGGACTGTGTAGTTCCAAACAGGAGGTCTGCTTTTAGTCAGGCAGCCTTTTCTGTGAGAGCAGCCCACACCTGGAACAGTCTGCCAACACGGCTCAGGGAGTATCAAAGATACATTTCATTTAAATCAAACTTAAAATCATGGTTGAGAGATGGTCAAGTGTGCAACCATTTTAACTGAGGTGTTAATGTATTTTAATGTATTGTAATAATAATAACTTTATTGTAATGTATTTTATCAGCAGGCTTGTAACCTACTGATTCCTATTGTGTTTTAATTATTGTACTGTGCTTTAATTATTGTAGTGCTCATGACACCTGCCACAGAGACTACGGTTGAAAATTTGCCAACCTGGCTAAACTGGCATATCCAGTAATGTTCCTTAATATGCACTGTCTCTTTATTTTAAACCAATAAATACAAAATGCTGTTTAGTCTGTATATAGATGACTTGACCATAGTCTGCACTGGCTCAGTAATCCAGAAGTATGCAGATGATAGAGTAGTTTATGTCCGTGCTAAAAACAAAACCCAGGCAGCAAGATAACTCAACGCAGCCATGGTTCCAATGGTTATATATCGTATTTGCTTATCGCGTCCCGCTCTGAGCCTTATGAGATACCCCTTATCTCCTATGATACCTACTGTATCCCCAACGAAACAACTACATGCACCCACACCTGTATGGGGCCCCGCCCCTATGGAGGCGTAGCCCATATAACCATGACTCTGGTCACCAAACACCCTTCCTCTATTTTCGTTCCAGCGTACTGGCTGCGTGCACCATACGTAACTAGCAGGATGAAAAAGATCAGAGTCATAATGTTGAAAGCTTACCGGAGGTTGCTGGCCCCTGGCATCTTCGACGCATGTTTTCGGCGACACGACGGGCCGATGTTGATGTTCCTCGTCTGATGACAGCAGATCGAGGTTCAGCTGTACAAGATTGGCTGTCGGGCCAGCTTGTACCCAGGTAGGCCCTGTGTCTTCAGGCATGGGTATTAGTGTTAGTAATGCTGGTTTGTTTTGTTACACAACCATGTTGTGTGTTGGCGCCGGGGGCAGGATGGTTTGGTGAACGTTCACTGCAGGGAACGGTTTCCAAGCTGTCTTAGGCGTGCTACTAAACATCTAATGCTATGCCACATGCTACCACTACTGCTAACTGCTACGCTGTTCTAATGTCTCCGCCGTGAGATGATGTCACTTCTCCCTCCTCTTGCCCGGTTCATCAATGAAGGTCAGTCGGTAGCTGTTGTGGTTTTTTTTGCTGAGTCCTATTTACCTTTTTTCGGGTAAATGGGTTGACAACAGGGTAGGCCGTGGCTAGGTTGCCTAGCCAGGTATGTTACCTTGTGTTCCGGCGGGGTCTATGGAACGGTGTCCCCATCTGGGGCGATGCGTGAGCTCGGCGGTGTAGCAGTAGAGCTATATTACTGCAGGATGGGACTTGACGGCGGGTTATGGCTCAGCTGGCTAGTTCCTATCCGCATTGGCGTCGGGTAGTGGGGCTATGGGTCCAGCCGACATGGTAAACATGTTGCGTGTCTGTGCGCAGGCGGTTGTTGATCTGGGTCCCACATCGCCTCACGCTAGGCTGTAGTAGTATAGGGGCAGGGCCGCCTGGGAGAAATGTGAGGCCCTGTGCGAATTTAAACGCGAGGCCCCCCACCCCCTGAGGCGGCCCTGTGTAGTGGGCTATTGTTTCACTCTGCTATGAGAAGGTCTGTCTTGCTACAGTTTTCTCTCCTCTCAACCATTCATACTGACAGTCAATCGGTATACTGGGGGAGTAGTGCGGGGGGGCTTTGTTTACCTTTTTTGGTAAATGGGCTAAGCTAGGGCTGGTGTGCTGTTGTGAATATTTTGAATGAAGGCGGGACTAGTTCGCTCTGGTCCGCCTCCCCTTAACGTTGTGTGTATGGGTTTGCTCATTCTACAGTCTTTTGTGGTTTAGTTCTTTTATTCATTTAACCCTTTCATGGTGCACACCACAGTGGAGGTTGCTGTTTGCAACCACCACTGGTGCTCCGTGTTAACATCAGTCCTTTGTTTTTGACATATTGAAACAGTGCCCCGCCCGGCCGACGCCATGGGTGGGTCGGCCTGGCGAGTGGCTGGTGGGCTGTTAAAGCTTGTACCGCCACGGTATGGAATTGGCAACGATTAGAACTGTGTTCGAATTGCTGTTTTTTTCTATAAAAAAAATGGTGTCTGGTGGCGGGGCCTTGAGGGCCAGCCGACGTCGACACATCGCGCGAGGTTGTTGACGTTATTAGCTTTGACCCAGCCGCAAGCTATAACCGCTCAGGGTTCCCCTCTCCGCAGGGGATTTTGGTCTTCTGCTGGAGCGCGGGCGGTATTGTCCTAGGCCCTACACCGCCTCACACCGCGCAGCCAGAAGAAGAGAGAGCACGGCCTCGTCAGCGGCGATGATGAGGCCCTCGACAGGCGGTCATGTTTTCCCCCGCCGGAGGTATCCTGGGCGTTGATTCGACAGGTGTCCACAAGGCCGACAGCCTTGGCGTCCGAGGGATCGGCCATGTAGGATGGGTTCGGCTTGAACAAACAAGCCGTCACCGTCCTGCCGCGAGCAGCCCGCTCTCCGATCACTCCCTTCCCCAACACCAGCGGAAAAAGTGGGCTCTGATTGTTTCCTTTGGCTGCGGGCCGCGTGCCTTCGTTGATGCGTGGGCGGCCCCCCTTTCGCTTCTCATGGGGACAGGGGCTGACACCCAGTTGATGGCTGAGCCTGGGTCTGTCCGTGAGAATGTTGTGCTGTCAAGCGGCTCCCACACCTTGAGCTGTGTTGGTTGAGCCTGGTGTTACGTCTGTCAACTTAAGTGTTGTCAGCAGGGGGGCTCGAAACCTTTTGAGGCACACAGTGCGGGCTTCCCCGGCCTCGCCTTCGCCAGGCCAGGTATCATGTTGGTGCCTCCCACTCCTGAAATATTGGCAAGTGGTCGCAGGCACACGTGATTTGGGGTGGTAGTAATATCACTGCAGGGCTACGGTGTGTAGGAACTAGGGATGCTCGATATTGGCTTTTTTACCGATACCGATATTCCGATATTGTCCAACTCTTAATTTCGATACCGATACCGATATCAACCGATACCGATATATGCAGGGTTTCCCCCCAAAAAAACTTAATAATTTCAGGTAATTAATAATTTCACTGGATGCATTCAAAAGGCTTTCTAAATGTAAGCATTATCTGTGCAAAATATGATAATTAAAAAAGTAAAAATTAACATTACATATCTCTTGTTGTTGAATTAAACCAACATGCATACTTTTGACAATAAATAAAATAAGAATTGGTTCTTACTTGCTTGCCTGGGTAAATAAAGGTTAAATAAATGTAAAAAAAAAAAAAAAAAAATAATTCCCGATACCGATATTTTCCGATATCACATTTTACTGCCGATATCGGCCGATAATATCGGTCGGCCGATAATATCGGACATCCCTAGTAGGAACCCATGGGGGCCTTACACCTTGCATGTCCGGCTGCAGAACAACTCCTCAGCATGTTCTGGAGGGGTGTTCAGTGGGGGGGCTTTTTTCATCGGAAGCCCCCCGTATCAGACCGGCCCTTTCTGTCGGGGTTCCCCCTTGGGTGCGATTGCCTCGTGGGTGGTGTCAGGGTCAGATGTTTCGACACGGAACGCGCTGCTCGCACGGTTCCAGGGTTGGCTACGCACAGCGGGGGGACCGGGCCAACTATCTACAGTTCCTGGCGGACCTGCGCCACGTGACGGCGGGTGCGTTGGGAGTGTCGTCACATACTACGGCAGTACCATATGTCGAGGTGGATGGAGAGAACGCTGAGGCGGGGACTTGTGTTTACACAACCCCACCCGTTTTCAGGTTTGGTACAGACCCTATTGTCAGGGTCTCCAGGAGTGACAGCTCTGGTCAACGAGATCCAATCTCTGTGGACGAAGCAAGCCATCGTCGTGGCGTTCTCCTCCCGGTGTTCTCTGCCTGAGAAGTCGGGAGGGAGGGGTGTAAGACCCAGGCTGGACCTGTCCCATGGGAAGGTTCAGCATTTTTTGGATCGTCTCCTACCTGTTGAACACTGTCAGGTGGGGGTCTGGTTCTCCTCCATAGACCTGTAGGATGCGTATGCGCATCTCCGATCTTCCATCCTAGGGCTTACCTACACTTCCTTTGCAGGGTTAGCGTATGAGTACCAGAGGCTGCCGTTCGGTTTTCTCTGGCTCCCCGCATCTTCACCAAGTGCGTGGAGGCCGCACTGGGGCCTCTGCGTCGTCAGGGGTTACGGAGTGTTCTGCCCTGATGACGTTCTGGTCCTTCGCGGTCAAGGTGGATCGTCAGGTCTCGTACCAGGCAGGTCTCTACCAGCCTGGGGTTGCTGTAGACTGGATGTAGAGTACTCCTCTTCCCAGTCAACGGTTGGAGGGCTATGGGCATCCATCTCAGAGCGTGTTGTCAACACGCTCGGGAGGTTCCGTCCTAGGACGGTTACGGCGCTGTCTCACGTCGCGTTTTCACCGACGCCTCCTTCGCTGGTGACGCGTCGGGCCAACGCAGTAGGGGGCAGCTGGCAAACCATGCTGCCCGGTCTGCGCTACGTTCAATGTGTTGGTGTTGAAAGCGGTCCTTCTGGTCCACAAATGGTGTTGATCAGGACGGACGATACGACATCAGTGTCGTGTATCGACAGACAGGGAGGAGTACGCTCCCCCTGTCTGCACCAGGCGGCGGGCGGCTGGCTATGGGCGTCCTCCATCTGCGCGGCCTGAGGGCTCCCCACATCCCCGGCAGGGAGAATGTGGGTGCAGGTGTACTGTCGCGGGGCGGTCCTCATCCTGACGGGTGAGGATTACGTCTGGACATGGCCAGGCAGGTCTGGGCCCGATGCCGTGCCGCCAGGGATTCTTCCCCATACATCTGTTAGGTCAGTTGTTGGGACGGGTACGTTGAGGGGCGCAGGTTCTTGATCCTGATGGTGTTACCATCTGGAATGCGCATGCTCCCTCCACTGTCGCGCTTACGCGGGCAGATGACGTATGTTCCAAGTGTGGTGTAAGGCGGGGGGCCGGGACTCAGTCTCCTGCCCCCTGGATGCTGTCCTTAGTTACCTCCAGTCTCTCCTTGATAGACTGTCGGCTTCGGCGGTGAGGGTATATGCAGCAGCTATATCCTCCTATCATGAGGGGTTTGAGGGGATGTCTTGTTCAGCCACCCTCTTGTGAAGCGTTTCCTGCTTGGCGCTCGACGCGTTAAGCCGGTGCAACGCTCCTTGGCTCCGACTTGGGATCTTCAATTGGTCCTCTGTCGGTTGTCCTTGGCCCCGTTTGAGCCGCTCGAGCAGGCGCCGTTGGGACAGCTGTCCTTCAAGACCGCGTTCCTACTGGCTGTCACTTCCGCTAAACGCGTAGGTGAGCTCTGTGCTCTCTCGGTACGTCCAGAGTGCCTGTCTTTTCGGACCGATTGCGGTGCCACTCTGCGACCTAATCCTGCTTTCGTGCCTAAGAATATCCGGAGTTCCTTCCGCTCCCGGGATATTGTGGTTCAGGCGTTTCGTCCTCCTCCTCACACTAGTGAGTTAGATGCGGGCCTTCACCTGTCATGTCCAGTCCGTGCTTTGGGGATTTACCTCAGCCGTACTCAGGACTTCAGGGTTACCGACCAGCTTTTTGTCTGTTACGGTGGGGCTCGTGCTGGTAAGGCACAGTCGAAGCAGCGCCTGTCCCATTGGTTGTGCGAGGGCATTACCCTCTGCTACACATTGGCTGGGCAGGATCCCCCTGGGGGCGTCAGGGCGCACTCCACTCGTGGGGTGGCTGCTTCTGCCGCTCTCCTGGGTGGGGCCTCGGTGGAGGACATCTGTGCTGCAGCTTCATGGTCCTCCCCGGGTCCCTTTGTAAGGTTTTACCTCATGGACATGACCGGGGGTTCTGTCTCCCAGGCGGTTCTGGGGTCTGTGGCCTTTCCTGCTTCCCGTCCTTGGTTGGGTAGCAGGAGTGTATGGGTATGGGCCACAGTGTGTTGAGTCACACGTGGTTCCGCCTGTACGGTGTGTTCAAGGGGTTCTGGTTCCCTCTTGTTCGCATTCAGGTGGAGTTGACTGCGCCCCCCCTTCATTAGGAAGGATGGGGTGACAGGGCTCCCCGCACCCCTTGATGTGGGCTTACGGGTCCTCAGGGGGTACATCTGTCGGGTCTCGCGTCCGCTCTTCCCCATATCTCATAAGGCTCAGAGCGGGACGCGATAAGCAAATACGATATATAACGATAGGTTATGTAGATAACCTAGTTATATTAGTATTGGCTGAGCGTCCAGCTCTGCGCAGCCCTGAGTTCCCTCTTGAGGGATCTTTTCCTGGAACGGGATTTGGCGAGGAAGGGTGTTTGGTGACCAGAGTCATGGTTATATGGGCTACGCCTCCATAGGGGCGGGGCCCCATACAGGTGTGGGTGCATGTAGTTGTTTCGTTGGGGATACAGTAGGTATCATAGGAGATAAGGGGTATCTCATAAGGCTCAGAGCGGGACGCTCAGCCAATACTAATATAACTAGGTTATCTACATAACCTATCGTTAAATGGCTCACTGATAACTGTCTCCACCTGAACGCTAAGAAGACCGTCTGTATGTTATTTGAAAAAAGAGCATCCGTAACACCTGACCCAGACGTGTATGCCGCAAGTGAGAGGCTCCAAGTAGTCACTGTATATAAATAAATATCTTGGTATCATCATAGAATACAGCCTTACATTTAAAAAACAGGTGAAAACGGTCACACAAACAGTTAAACACAACCTGGCAAACTTCAAATACATTAGAAACTGTTTGGGGCGGCTAGGTGGTGTAGTGGGCAAGGCACTCGCCACCAACGCAGGAGACGCTGGGTTCGAGCCCAGCTCTCTGCGTTGCTACCAGCTTGGCTGGTCGTTCATACTAACACAATTGGCAGTGTTAGGGGTGGGAAAGCTGGTGGGTGGGTCCTGGTCGTTGTAAACAGCGACTCCTACAGTTCGGTCGGGGTGCCTGCTCAGCGAGGAAAGGATCTAAGGGGGGTAGTGTGATCCTTCCACACGTTACACCCTCTCAGTGAGAGTCCGCGCTGCCAGGTGAAAAGAAGCGGTTGATTGGCTACACATGTGTCGGAGGAAGCATGTGATAGCCTCCACTCTCCCAGACCAACTGTAGGGGGTAGGTGTGCAGCGACCAGGAAGGGGATTGGGAATTGGCATAACGACTAACATTGGGATGGGAGAAAAACTGAGGGAAAAAGAGGGGGAAAAAGATAATAATAAAAAATAAAAAAAACTGTTTGAACACCGAAATTATTCTTCAATGCCATTATAATGTCCCACCTTACACTGCATCACCAGCTGGACTCAAACGTATGATACAAACCTGAAACCAAACAGTCCACAATCCAAGGTTATGGACTGTTTCTCTTGGTGCTTTGAATAACAAGCGTATACTGATAGAGCAGGGACACTGTTTCTCTTTGTGCTTTGAATAACAAGCGTATACTGATAGAGCAGGGACACTGTTTCTCTTGGTACTTTGAATAACAAGCGTATACTGATAGTGTGTTTGTTTACAAGTAGAGTTGTCCTCAACTGCTAGAACCCACCTCACCCCTGCCCACTTTGACAACCTAGGATGGCTTAGAGTAGACGACAGAGTACAGCAACTTGCAATGGGCCTGGTCTACAAAAACACTACACGACTAAGGTACCCTTGTACATGTCAAAATACTTCCCAAAGGTCAGTGAATACCACGATCACAACACCAGGGAGCTCCACAAATCATGTTAAACCCAGATTTGGCTCAAACAAGGGACTAAACACGTTTAGCAATTATGCCACATCAATGTGGAACGCCCTACCCACAGCTGTAAAGGAATGTGAATCACTACCCACTTTCAAAACCACTCTCAAAGAGCACCTACGAGAGACTGCAATTCGAAACTGGCCCCTGTAAATGTCCTAACGCACCCCCCTCCAATGTACAATAAATGTCCTATTAAACCCAATAATACACGAGACCCTCTTCTTGGGACCAAGTAAGGTTTAGTCAATAATCCAATGTACAGTTACCCCCCCCCCCAACCCAACCCCACCACCTACAATGTAGTTTCCCCCCCCCCCCACCCACCTACCCAACCCCCCCCTCCACCCCTTCTACCTACCAACCTCCTCCAATGTACAGTTTCTTCGTCAAATGTATATACTCTCTTTTTTAGACTCTTCTTGTATCAAAAACTGTTAAAGTTAGAGGTTATATATGATTGCTAGTAACTGTCTAACTATGCATAACTATTTCCACTAGAGGGCGCTATAGGCGGAGCCGCTAATGCTACCGCCAGGTAGAGGGTATTTAAGGAGATGTCTCCTCCCCCTCTATCTCTTCCCACCTGCCTCTCACGGAGAGGAGAACTCATGTGCTGCTGTGTGCCAATGAAAATAATAAACCACGCCGATTAAAGGCTGAAGGGAGAAACCATGTCTCATGAACATATTATTGTCGCCCCATAGCCAGACTCTGTCAACAGGTTATGGGCCCAGATCACGCAGGGGCGAAATAATAAGGGTAGCAAGTTTAGCTGAAGTATAGGCTAGTTTAGCGCCGGGAGCACCGCGTGGCTAAAGGCTATACCAACAGAGCTAAAGCTACGCCTACCATCAAAAAGGAGGATGGCGACCAAGGGAAGGAGCAAATGGCCCTCATTCAATAGAAAGGCAGAGGACTATGAGCTCTGGGAAGAGTGCATGTTATGCTGCATGCACGGTGTGGGACTGAAGACGACGATCTTGACGGCCCCCACGGGAGACCTGACGGCGGAAGCACAAGCCCTGGACGACAAGCATAATTCAGATGCATACTGTAAGTTAGCACCACTGCTCGACGAGTCGACGACACAAGCTTGGGGCCGATATTCCGCGACACTAAAGACAAAGGCAGAGAAAGCCTGGGAGTGTTGAGAGAACATTATATCGGGCAAGGAAGACCCCGAATCATGGCCCTCTACATAACACTAACAGCACTAAAGAAGGGGCACACCGAGACTGTGACCGAATACGTCATCAGAGCTGAGCAGATCATTACGGCATTGAAGAGTGCAGGAGAAGCACCAAGCGATGGGCTAATGATGGCGATGGTGATGAGGGGACTACCGGAGCTGAACAATCCGGTCACACTCCTGGTAACACACGGTTCAGCGGACATGACGCTGGGAAAGTTCAAGGCCAAGTTACGAAATTTTTGAGGCCTCAGAAGATATCCACCCAGCCGCCGCAGAGGCGGGAGAGAGGGTGCTGAAGGCCCGAGCGACGCAGAGGGAGAAGACCAGGCCCACGACGGAGCTGGCGTGTTGGCGATGCAGAGAAAAAGGCCATCGGAAAGGTAACTGCACAAAGACTGTCTGGTGTAGCTTCTGCAAATCCCCGGGGCACACAGACAGAGCGTGCATGAAGAAACGCGACCAGAGCGCGCGATACCCGCATGGACAAGATGGTGGCCATGGACGAGATGGCGGCTATGGACAAGATGGCGGCTGTGGACAAGATGGCGGCAGTGGACAAGATGGCGGCGACGGTCGACGTGAGACGAATCGAGACGACACCCGGAGAGTAGTGGGACAAGAAGACTTCATCTTCGGGGCGCAGACAGCGTACGTCACCAGGCGAACGCAGCTGCAGCAGGCCCAAAGGAAGGGACTGATCGTGGACACAGGTGCGTCGTCCCACGTCATCAACGACAGGAGTCGGTTCAAGAACTTTAACAACACTTTCCACCCAGAGAGACACAGCATGGAGCTGGCAGATGGGAAGCACACCTACGGGTTGGCGCAAGAGAGAGGAGACGCACAGGTATGCCTCATAGACAGTGAGGGGCGCCGGTGTACAGTGACGTTAAAGAACGCTCTCTACGTACCCTCGTTCCCACAAGAACTATTCTCTGTAATAGCTGCTACTGCGAACGGTGCCAAAGTATTCTTCGATGAAGGTAAAATGTTCTTGTAGAGCCTGACGGTACACGATTTAACATAAAGGTGTACAAGAGAATGTATTATCTGCAAACAGAGTGTAATGACAACGACAAGTGTAATGATAATAATGATATGTGTAAGTCACGATATTCAGACATGGCATGAGATTATGGGTCATTGTAATTACGAGGATTTACTGAAACTGCAAGAAGTGACAGAAGGCATGCACATTGAAGGTGAAAAGCGTAGACCTGACAAATAATGTGTAGTGTGCATAAAGGGGAAGTTTACTCAATCGAGAAACAGAAATCCCACAGAAAAAGTAAAGGTACCACTTGCGCTAGTTAACACAGATCTAGCCGGTCCAGTAAGCAACAAGTCCATAGGAGGCTTTAGATATGTAGTCTTTTACAGATGTGTGTACAGGGGCAGTGTTTGTTTACTTTCTCAAAGCAAAGAGTGACACACTCCAGGGCCCTATTCCCCGTACCTGGTTCAACTAAGTCGATCAAGAGTCCCATTATCCAGATTCAATTAACCCGATGTTTGAAGCCGGGATTTTCCTGTTCCTCGAAGGTGGATTCAGTCTCGTTAACTCGAACCAGACTTGATACTCAGGATCAGTGCGCGCGCCCGCCTCAGCTGAGAAGACAGCAAGTGTCGAGAGCAGAGATCCTGATTTTCTAACGGCATTGATTGATTGATTGATTGATTTAAAACTTTATTAACAGATTGCAGTACGGCTCAATAGCCTCGCCGACAAGTTAAATGCATAATCTATAGGCAAATTTTAAGTCCCTCATTACCCCAATCAATCAATCAGATTATATTTCTTTAAACGTGCCCTGCTGGCAGTAGGTTCATGGAATGGATAATCAAATGAGATCTTGCTAGCGAAAATAATTAGTTCAACAATTTCAGAATAAGGATACGGCTCTCTTATCCATTGATGGATGTATGGTTGATGTTTCATTTGTCTGCCACCGTGGTCTGATGGTCGAGCATTTTGTCTTTCACACGGACGACCCGCGTTCGAATCCCACTTCTTCTAGTTTTCTTTTTGAAATGTAAATACTTCAATTTGGTGCACGTTGAGAGCTATATAAAGAATGACATCCTCAATGCATGTAGATTTATAATATTTTAACTTAAAACTAGGCTACTTTTGCGTATAATCATTAATATTATATTCCAAAAGAATCATATTGGAAACGCGGGGTCTCAAACTCAGGTCACCGGCTTGCCAGGAGTGAACACTGGCCGTTGGACCACTGTGCCAGACGGGATATATCCATTGTGTATCCAAGACCATCAATGGACAAGAGACCCGTGTTTAGAATATTTTTCTTTTGAATGAAGTTTTATCTCTTTATTCTCAAATGCATTAATCCCAGTTACAATATCACAATAACGTGTGAGTGATGATACAATTCAACAATCCTCAGATTCCTCGTAATTCATAATCCACAAAAACCACAATCCACGCATAGACACTTCAATTTTATGCTTGAATGAAACACAATCCAGGCGCTCCTACAGCGGAGAATATGAAAGGAATCAGAGCCAAACGAGCGATAGGTTTCAATCATTAAAAATATCCCCGCAGGATTCACATTTGCAATGCTGCGCGTTGTTAAAATAACCACATAATGTGTACATCGCACCTAGCGAGCGCCACGGTATATATAACGTGCATTATTTAGGACAACGTGGATTTAGTATCAGCATTTTGGGTCTATTTTACATTTCAAAAGCCCCCTCTGGAAGAATGAAGCACAAAAACGTAATTCAGAATGGTATAATGCAGATCCTAGACTGTGAGAATCATTTCAGGAAGCGAGCTGTCATTTCTTTGCGGGGGCGTGGCCATGGTTCATCCAGCTAACTGAACTTAAGCCTGCTCTCGACCAGGCTCAAACTTTTTGATCTGTTGTCATGGTGATTTGGACAATCGAGCGTCGGGGAACAGAAAGGTCCGGCTTAAGTCAGGCTATACTGGAAATTATCCGGCTAACTCAGTTAGCCAGGTACGGGGAACGGGGCCCAGGCCACGGAGAAATTCCTGGCAGACGTAGCCCCTTATAGTAACATAAGATGCTTGAGGTCCGACAACGGAACCGAGTTCACAAACAGAGAGTTCCAATCACTGTTGAGAAGGAACAAGATAAGACGCGAGACGTCATGTCCATATTCCCCACACCAGAACGGAGTGGCAGAGAGGGAATGGCGCACTCTTTTCGAAAAGGCTAGGTGTAAGCTAGTAGACAGTAACTTACCTAAGAGTCTAAGGCATTATGCGGTGCAAGAAGCCGCTTACACCTGAAACAGGTGCTTTAATAAGCACACAGGCACCACCCCGTATACAGCACTGACAGGAAAGAAGTGTAATCTAGCTAGGATGCACCAATTTGGATCAGTGTGTTATGCTTACCTGCAGGACAGAGGAAAGCTTGAGTCCAGATGTGAAAAATGACTCTTTGTAGGGCACGACAAAGGAAGCCCCGCTTTCCTAGTTTATTATCCCGGTAAAGGGAGAGTGCAGTAACACAGGCTAGTCAAGTTTGTCACAAAGACAACATGTGAGAACGAGACACAGACAGAGGAGCCAGAGCTGGACTCCAGAGTAAAGTGTGAAGAAACAGAGACACCTCAGCCTAGTGTACTTAGCACGGTCGTGCAGACAGACAGTCAGCAACCCCCAGAGGGCGATGACGAGGAGCACCCGAGGGTGACGTCACGTGCCCCAAGCAGTGGGAGGTATCCCTCAAGGGAACACAAACCCCCAAAGTATCTGACAGACTATGCCCGGAGAGAAAGTGACGAGGATGACAGTACACTTACCAGCATTGATTACTGCTACAGAGTAGTCAGTGGGGTACCTCAGACCTTTAAAGAGGCCATAGTGTCCCCTGAATCAAGTAAATGGGAGAGAGCAATGGATGAGGAGATGAGGTCCCTAGAGGACAACCACACCTTTACTCTAACCAAGTTACCAGAGGGCCGACAGACAATGGGAGGGAAATGGGTGTACTCAATCAAGGAGGGTATTGAAGGCCACGACAAGTACAAAGCGAGGTTCGTAGCTAAATGTTTAAATACGGAAGGAGGGTGGCTACATGCTTAAATGCAGGAGGAGGATACTCCAGGTTTAAATACAGAAGGAGTAGATTCCAGGTTTAAATACCGGAGTGGATTCCATGTTTAAATACAGAAATGGATTCTATGTTTAAATACAGAAGTGGATGATTTACCAGATTCAAAATGAAAGACCTTGGAAGGTCTACCAGGTCTGAAAACACGCCAGCGTACAGACAGCGCGCTGTCTATTCTTTTCGGCACTATTTTTGAATTTTTTGGTGGAGGGACACCATTTTTTGTGACCATATTAGGAACACCGGCCCCCACACACACAGCAAGTATTACTCCGCAGCTCTGAACGGAAGTCTATAAAAACCTCCGTCGACCGCAGCTCGAGTTTTTCCAAACTTTCCCCCAGAGCGAGCGGTCGCAGAATGAATTCCTACGGGGAAAACCTGCTCTGCTGTAGATTTCTAAACGACCGTGTAAGTACTGTTTATACTAATCAGTTGGACTTCTTATAGCATTCGTTAACTTTTATGACCGTTTATAGTGTTTGTGAGATGTTTTTCCAGAGATTCTGGTCATATTTTCCATCAAAAATCTTGTTTTGAAATGTACCGGGGCGAGTAGCAATTTTCCCCCAGGTAGGTAGGTACCTGTGGGTTGGGTAACATCAGCGCTAGCTGCAGGCTAACGCAGGGCTAACGGCAACACAGTTGTCGTATTTATTTCGCAAATGCAGTGTTTTCAAATAAGCCACATTGCTGTATTTAGTGTATTCATTAGTGGGTCATATTCCTATATGTAACATATCTCATTTTATCAACCTAGAATTGACGGGAGTGTCTAGATGCTGGAACTAGCTCCCATGCTAGCGCCGATGCTAACACCACCGGCTGAGATCCAGGAAGACCACAGTCATTCTGTACCCAGGACAAATCCTTCTAGAAGGGAGAGGTTCTAGAAGGAAGACAAGGCTCTATGAAGATAATGGGGTACGTTTGAAGAACATTTTTAACACACACATGAACGTTTTATAATTACCATCACAATATGTAAAAAGAAAATTAATAATTTTTTTATCTAATCTAGTTTCATTAATTAATAACTTTTGAACAATAGATGCTATTTCTAAGCTGTCAGCTGGTCTATATTGCCAACAAGATTGTCTACATTCCATTCATTATACATAAATCTGATTTAAGCAAGGAAAGTTTAATTTAATACATTTTTATCTTCCAAGTTTAATTTCAACAAGTTCAAGTGCAACTACATATGAACCATAATAATAAAAATTATGATGATAATCATACTTATTTTATATCATTGGAAAGCCCTAGTTGTTAGCTTTAAAATGGCACCAAATATGAGGTACTTTGAAATACCCAGTAACTAATAATCTATCACAAACCAATGCAATATCATGTTCAGGGATTTCCTAAATACAAAATAGCTCTGGTACACAATGAATCTTCATAAGGCAGAATTAGATTAATTAAATTACTGTCAAATACTTACAATCCCCATTTTGACATAATAATAATTATGTCACCACTTTAAGCTCAGTCAGTCAGCAGCACGCATCATCTAAACTTTCCCTAGTTTCACATTGCTAGCTGCTTACTCATTATAACAAGAAAATAAGATATAAGAATAATTTAATAGGAAAAAATAGCAGCTACTTTATAGTAATAAGAAATACAATTTACTTCAACATTTACACAGTCTATTCATTATATCCCCCTTGTTGACATGACCTAATTATCATGTCAAACCTATAAAAGCTGGTAGCTAGTGACAGCGTCTTTACGTATGTGGGTGGTCCCCCTGCCCAACCCTTTCCCATCATCCTAGCTACCAACAGTTTCCCTTGATGTCCCACTTATCCCACATGAGTCCTATATTGGAGTGATTATGTGTCCAGCGTGTATTTTATTCTTGGCAATTTATACCTAACCGCAAGCAATCTTTAATGCACATATCAGCACAGTTCTTAATTTTCTTGTGTTTGTGGGCGCAACGCTAATGTGCTGGGCTTGCCCCGATGTCCAGGTCACCTGAGAGCAGACAGAGAGGAGAAGAAAAAAAAAGACATGGGGATATATTCTTTCCCTATCAAGGCTCTCATCCAAGCATGTTGATTATCGGTTGCTGTGGCTACATCCAGTGGCTGTTGTCAGCTGTAGTCAGCTCTGGTCTCATGTAGTGGCAGTTGATTATAGACGGCTGTGGCCTCATCCAGTAGCTGTTGATTTTCTGGTATCAGGTAGTCATCATTCTCCATAACCTGTATAGGGAACACTCACACCATTCTCTTTCATACCCTGTGTTACCACAGTACATTCTCTCAACAGCATCTGGTGAGCATTTGGTTTGTACAGTATGGATCTTAAAGCACTATTAATCCCACACTAAACCCAAAGGTATACGCAAGAGCAAAGCATAAAGTGGGATACAATAATGCATATATATTAATCAAATCATATCAGGACCTCACGTTCCAATAGGCTTCTTGAATTTCTGTAATCTGTTACAACTATGGTTCGATCCTAGAGGAAGGGTCATTATTACACAAGCAGTTACAGGGTCTGGCATGGCAGCTTGCGTGCATGTGTGTGTAAAAAAATGCAGGGGGTTCCCAGTTTGGGTTTGTGTCCCAGTGCGTCTGTCTATCTGTACAGGTTTGCATGTGAGACTACAAACTATATTCAGGTGTGTTGGTTTACCCAATCTCGGATTGTTTGTGTGTAACTGATGCAGGGAAAGACAGAAAAATGAGAGAAGAAGAGCAGATAAATGGCTTTTCTTTCTTATATAGTCAACTTTACGTGAATTACACAATAAAAAATATATGGGAAGGAATATATTTAGACAAGAATATATTTAGAATGGGGCGGCTACGTGGGTACTGGCGCTCACCACGGATACTGGAGACTGGGCTCGAACAGGTTCGCCTCCCTGTTCGAGCCCAGCGCTCCACATTGCTTTCAGTTTAGCTGGTCGTCCGCACTAATACACATTGGCAGTATTAGGGGGAGGGTAACTGATGGGTGGGGATCGGGCGTTGTGGACAGTGACTCCTACAGGTCGGTTGGTGCGCCTGCGCAGTCGAATCAGGAAGCGACGGGGGCGGGGCCCCTCCAAAGCCCAGACCCCTGACACTGAAAGATCGAGCCGCGCAGGTGGAAAGATGCGACTGCTGTTACCTCGAGTATCGGAGGGGACTCGTGCTATGTATGACTTAGTCCACATTGCAGCCGGCTTGTGGGAGGCATGAAACAGCGTTCAAAGACAGGGGAGGGTTGAATTGGACAATACGAAAATTGGGATGGGAGAAAAATTGAAAATGGGAGAAAAAGTGGATACAAAAAAAATAATATATTTAGAACTAATTACACATTCTGTGCATTAAGGAGGTGATTCCACACGGAGATGGTCAATCTCAACTGTCCAATCCGCGTGACTGCATGACCTGATCAATCCAATCTACTGCTGAGGCCTGGCGTGTTGACAAACAGCGTTTGGATTCTTTTTTTCCCCCTCTAATTTCTCTGTTTTTCTCCCCGTTCCAATGTTAGTCGTTGTGCCAATTCCCCCCCTCCCCTACCTGGTTGTTGTTCGCATGTTCTCCTACGAGTCGGTACAAGGGCGTCCCGAGTCGATCGCACGCTTCCTCCAATACGTGCGGCGACAGCCAGCGACGTCTTTTCACTTGGCAGCGAGGACTCTCATTTTGGTGAAGTGTAACGCGTGGGAGGGCACGCTATCTCCACCAAGTCCTGCCCCCGCTGAGCAAGCGCCGATTCCCACCCACCAGCTTCCCACCCCCTAATACTGCCAATTGTATTAGTATGAACAACCAGCCAAGCTGGTAGCAACGCCGAGAGCTGGGCTCGAACCCAGCATCCCCTGCGTTCACACGGGCGCCACCCACCGGCAGCCTAGGGGACAATGTGAAGGGGTGAGGCCCATGGGCTGTCAGAACGACGGATAATACCCAGGTTCTCCAAGTTGGAAAACTCTGCCTTGGCAATGGCCAGCTTGGCAGGATCTAGGCGTCGAGCCCGGGAGTAGACTGGCGCACCTGCCGTAGCGATGTGATGCTCCACACCGTGCTTGCTGGTGGAGGACGAGAAAGTGGGCTGGGTAAGGACAGGGAACTCGGCTAGCAGCTGGTGAAACTCATCTGTAACAGACAACATGTTAGACAAACCCACAGGAGGCGCTGCCCCGACAGTACATTCAAATGAACAAAAGGTGGTGGCGTCGATCAATCGATTGTTCCACCAACAATCCATAGGCACACAGAAAATCAGCACCCAGCAGGGGCACAGACACATCAGCAGTGATGAAGTCCCAGCTAAACCGCCGCTCACCAAAACACAGCTCCACTAGCCTACTGCCATACGTGCGGATTGTAGTACCATTGGCAGCTTCCATAGGGGGGCCGTGTCCGTCGGCCAGGGTATCCACCCTTGACGCAGGCAGCACGCTTCTCTGTGCCCCTGTGTCGCACATGAAACGCCTGCCTGAGATGGTGTCCCGAATAAACAGTAGCCTGCCGGCCCCACCAACGCTTATGGCCACTGTTGAGTGCCGGCCCGGGCGTTTTCCCGGCCCCTTGTAAGTACATGGGGGACGGCATTGGTTAGCCCTGGCTCCATACTTTGTGTGAAAGAAACACCAGCCAGTGTCTCTCCCTCGCTGGCGAGGGGCTGCCACCGCAGCAGCGACGGTATAATCCCCATGGTGAGAGGCAGAGGGTTGGTCATGGTAGAACACGGCCGCACAGTGTTGTTGTTGGCTGGCCAAAAATAACGTATCCGCCTCCGCGGCTGACATATGGCAGTCATTTATTGTTGTGTTGGCCAAAGCAGCCCTTACCTGAGCCGGTAACTGGCGTAAGAACAGCTGACTGAAGAGAAAGTGGTTGGGCTCATGCTCTCCCATCAACGCCAGCATCCTATCCATAAGCTCGGACGGTTTACTGTCGCCCAGACCTTGTAATGAAAACAGCCGGTTAACTCGTTCCACCTCAGATAGTTCAAAACACTTTAACAAGTGTGCCTTCAGAGGGCGGCTAGGTGGCGCAGTGGGCAAGGCGCTCGCCACCAACGCAGGAGATGCTGGGTTCGAGCCCAGCTCTCGGCGTTGCTACCAGCTTGGCTGGTCGTTCATACTAATACAATGGACCTATCTCAAACCCTGCCCTCTTTTCTTGATCCTCGACAGCTGTCACGCGACAGCTGTGATTGGAGGATCAAGAAAAGGGGCAGGGTTTGAGATAGGTCTATTGGCAGTATTAGGGGGTGGGAAGCTGATGGGTGGGAATCGGACGTTGTGGACAGCGACTCCTACAGGTCGGTTGGTGCGCCTGCGCAGTAGAATCAGGAAGTGACGAGGGCGGCGTGTCCCTCCCACGCAGACCCCCGACGCTGAGAGATCGCGTTGTGCAGGTGAAAAGATGCGACGGCTGCCTCCTCGAGTACCAGAGGGGACACATGATGCAAGGCTTCGTCCACATTGCAGCCGGCTTGTGGGAGGCATGGTCTAACAACGTTCGAGACAGGGGAGGGTAGAATTGGACAATACGAAATTGGGGAAGGGAGAAAAATAGAAAATGGGGAAAAAAAGCAGTGTGCCTTCAGCGTGCCATATTTGTCGTGCGCTGGAGGGTTTGTGAGTAGACTCACCACTCTGGCTGCCGCGTTAGTCCCCAGCACAGCGACAACGTGATAGTACTTGGTATCATCCTCCGTTATTTTCTTTATTGCAAACTGCGCCTCCGCCTGCACAAACCATGCAGTAGCTTGCGTTTCCCAGAACTCTAGCAATTTCAGCGTGACTGCTGCTTCCAAACATTTCAGTGCGACTGCCTGTTCTATTGTTCAATCGTTCTTGAAAGCGTCCAAGAACATCAGGTTCACCAATGTAGGAGATGGGAAATCATGACCAGAGAGTAAAGTTTCTTTGACCACACATCAGTGTGCATAATTTATTAGCATAGCGTGCATACCACAACAAACCAAGCAAAGAGTTAATATGGCCGCTCTAACTACCCACAATGCCCCGTGTCCTTAAAGTGACAGTGTAGGTGGATTATGTCCAGTCCATGTAAGTGTCCATGTAAGTGCCCACTACACCAACGTATTTATGAAAAAGATCGCTAAGACGGTTAAATTCCATACAAGACAACTGTACAACTGCATATTATCACCCTTGAATTACTTTATAAACCGGGTTCACTGTTTGGGCTTATATTTACAATATTATCAGCTCTTAAACCAGAAATATATAAGGTACCAAGGACAGCTCCTCACCTCAGTTCAGTTCACAACAGACTGAAGAAAGGAGCGTGAAAAGCAGACACAATACGTCGCTTGCAGGAGGAAGTGACAATTTCTAAATAAAGGAAGTAGCTCCCAAAACTATCTTTTTGTTACAACCTTTAGAATATAAAAGTGACAATAAATAATATCAAAGCAATAAAAAAGGGATTATTTGTGGAATGCATTACTGTATATTTAATATACCAAATTAAAAACAACGTATACTGAACCGAACCGAAAACCGTGACGCCAAGACCGTGATACGAACCGAACCGTGGATTTTGTGAACCGTTCCACCCCTACAAGTTAGTGGTGGTGACTAGTGGTCTCCACTCCCAGAGCAGACAATATTGATGGTGACTCTTTGTGAACTGCAATACATTTGATTCCTAAAGATTGAAAATGTTCTGCCAAAGTGCTGTATTGTTTTAAATTAAGAAGTTTATTCCATTCAATCACATAATACAATCTTTTCTATAGCAGTTGTGTCCTGCATGTCTTTCCATCTAAGTGGAACTACAAGATTAGTACCTACGACTGCACAATGACGAGAATAAAATGAATACAAATGTATATTTAATGTCTATTCACTATGAAGAGAATGTGAAAAATTAAGAGATATATCTTAAATGCATGAACATGTTACTTTGAGAGGATTATGTGCTCCAATATATTCCACTCTGCACTATTAATCTGTATAGACAGCATTGTAAAAACATCACATATAAACATAACACTGCACAATATTGATGTAACTAAGAGATTATCTGAAAATAAAAGATAATTTTCATGCATGGATTACTAGATTTCAACCACAATACAATACGTTCTCTTTCCTGATTGTTAACCAAGGTGAAAATAGTGGAGCTAAAGCCTGGTCTGGTTCAACAAAGGAAATAAATGATGAAATAACAACAGACTGGCCGCTGGTGGTGCAGGGTTGAGGCCTTCTGATAGCAGGTGGTCATAAGAAGATTTCAAAATGTGTTTAAATGGAGGCCTTGTACTGAATGTTTGTGTAGTTATTTGTCTTCCAACATGGCTGCCTGTAACATAGCGGCCATTGTTTTGAACATGGCAATGGAAGGGACAACGGTTGCTATGTGCAAAACAATGGTTGCTAATGCTATGTGTAGATATTTGAGACTTATATCAACAGGAAAGCCAGTTTCTCTCTCTGATTGCTTAAAACAATCAATAACGCACAACACCAACACTTCACAAACACTGGTCTTATAATGTATGAGGGTGCAGGCTATGCCAAAATACAGTATGCAATGTAAACACACTAAAGACCCTTTCACACATGCTGCATGTAAAATCTTGTTTTTTTCTTATTTCACTCAGTATTGAATACCACTGATCCTAATTAATTTAATTTCAAACCCTTATTTTAAATAGAAAAGGTTAAGGTTGCCCTCATTCACACAATGTTGAGTATAATACGAAATAATAAAAATAAATATTTATATCAACGTCATCATGGCAGGTAAAAAAATAGCCAACCGTACAGCTAATCAAGTTCCTCTCCATCACGCACGCACGCGCACACGCACACACACACACAGCAAATTGGGGAACAAATCAACAGGATGCCTGTCCCCCAAAACACACTGAAGCTCCGTTCACACCTGCACTGTACTCCTGACAATCTGCACATTAATCGGAGGGGCTGTATGTGTGAACGCAGAGTTTACCCTCCCAGCACCCAAGTAATAAAACCACGTAATGCCAAACTGAGCCCATGTCGGAACACAAGCAGATCATTGTTGGCAGAATTCACACAGCGAGCGAGTGGGCGTATTGATTAACTAGCCATGTTCCAACACAACAATGTTGCTGATAAATATCAAGTCAAGATAATATGCTGACCAGTTTGCTCCGATGTCTGACTGAGGCCGTGTCCAGACGAAGACGGATCCGATCTTTTTTTCCGTAAAACGAAATCGTCTCAAGAAATAAGTGTGTGCCACAAATGTACAAAATAAAAGTCTTTCCTGTTTTAGACGTTGCTCTTTTATTTTGAAACCCCCCGACTGGAAGTGTTATCGTTGTTTTCGCTAGCGGAACTTGTGTCGTCCGGTTCTGTGCTTTTGAGCTAACGCTAGTTTTCCAAAGGAGAGGAGAGAGATACCGCGGTTCACATGCGCAAAATGCAGCTACAGGCAATCGATGATGAGGAGGAAGAGCTGCTGATTTTCATCGGCAGGAGAGAGAGAGCGTGTCAAACCTGTATATAATATGGTGCAGTCGTAGGTACGAACTACCTGTTGTATTAAAGGGGAACTATCTTATATATGGCCTTTTCCAGTGTTTAGCATTCTTTTCTAGCTATGTTGGCTTATATTAATGTCTCTAATTCTCATTTTGGCGCATTCTTCCAATTCTCATCTCACAATATTGTCCCTCACTGAAGTGAGTAATCTGAAACTTAGCATACCTTTGACGTCAAACGTTTCTCATCTGCATAATAACGCCCGCCCCCTCTATGTGTGTTGCCAGCCACCGCAGGTGCACACACTCAAACATTATTTATTGCAGTATGCAAGCAAATGCGTGGAATTGAAGTTTAACAGTGAGTTAGCATTGGGTTAGCATTTAAAAACGTTATGAGCAAAACGGGCAAGATATGTTGTGCTCTTCCTGACTGCCAAGCAGCGAATATCTCCTTGCATTCATTTCTGATGATGTCGTGATCCGTCATCAATGGGCCAAGTTTGTGAGCTATGGCGATCGCGACTTGTGGAGACTATTAGAAGAGGACAAAACAATCCCACTTATGGATGATAACGTGCGTTCACCAAACTACATTGGACTCAGCACTTCCGGTAAATCATAAAAATACTATAGTCAAACCGGCCGAGGAGGTAACATTATTTGTCGCAGAGTTGAGAGCTCCCCGAGCTGGGCGATCGCCTACAATGGACTTTATAATGCTGCCGTGTTTTCCTGGCTGTTTCTAAAGAAGGGAGCTAGTCTGTACCAAATCTTCGGGACCGAAAGAAAGCATCGAATCAGTAAGTACAGTACGTCGTAATTAGTTAATTAGCAGTAGGACCTCGTTCATTCATCCGTTTGTGTATTACGGTACTCTTCCGTGTGTGTGCGTGTGCATTTCATATGGGAGTTGAAGCTGAGCCATTGGCCATTGATTCACTGTCGGTTATATTTATTATGGACAGAAGTTGTCAAATCATTACTCAGCAACTGCCAACTGTCTGCACATGTGTCAATAGTGTATTAACGTTGCTATTTTACTGTAGCGTTTTGGCGATTTTCCTCTTTCTTACAGTAGGAAGAAGTGGGTGTTCCTATGACTTGTATTCAGCTTACAACTAACTAATTGTTGCTAGCTTAGCTAACGTTATCTTAGCTCTGTGCTTCGTTGTATATATGTAGACCTACTTGTGTGTATTGCGAATTAATGATTATGTTCCTTGTGTGTGTTTGGAGGGGGGTTATCTTAGCTATGTTTATTGTGCCAAGAAAATCTAACGTTAGTACAAGCACCGTGTGTGTGTGTGTGTGTGTTAGACAGAGTGAGAGAGCAATCTTATTCTTCCGGTCATGTTTTCTCTATACCCAAAATCGTATGGCATGGGTACCTGCTTTGGTGTCATCCCTTTGTGTATTGTATTGTATTAGAAAACGTATGCTTCAGCCATATTTGTTTGTGTATTAGGTTCACTTTGACGTTAGTAGAGTAGTATGCTATAGACATGGGGGTCTGTCACTCAAATCGCATTCAGAGTATGGGCGGAGCCAAGCCTCAAAACAGCTTGAAATCTTGAAGTGGAAAAATGCTGTGTACTTAATTAGAAATACAAAACAATTAATTATTTTTGAAAAAAAACTTACAGATGTGTTCCATAGACTCACAGGAATTGTGTGAAATTGCCCAAATAGTGAAAGAAATAGTAAGATAGTTCCCCTTTAAATTAAGTGATTGATGTTTAACTTGTCCCTGTGTCCAGTCGTTTTGGACTAGCCCCACCCGTTCATTGTAAACAATGATGCATGTAATTGTATTAACGTTACTGTGTGTTGTAGCTATGTTAATAAATTCTGAAGGGCATTAACGTTAATGTTAGTTGGGTATGTTAGCTAGTATGATAGTCCAGAGAAACAAAGCTATTTAGTTAGCTTGCTAGCTATCGTTGGTATAGCTATTTAGCTAATGTTGATAGCATTGAATAGCATCAATGCTAGCTGGCTGGCTACAACGAATTCTCACAAGCTGGCATAGTAAATCTCAACACCAGCCATGGGATAACTATTTACTAAATTATTTTTAATCATCAAAATAAGAGAGGATTTGTCATGATCAACTGAAGGCGTATGCTATGGAACAGTCTATGTGCTTGGCTACTTAGCTAGCTTATTTGGGTTTTCAGAAAAAGGCCCGCTATGTGTCGCTAATCTCTAGCTAGTATCGTATCGTGTATTTCATCACAGTAGCCTCCCGGTGTTTAATAAACACTTCTAGCCAGGACATAAGACATATGTATCATGTTTATTTTTTGTTGGCTGGGTTTGCCCATGCGGATTAAGGGAGAGGTGGGATATCGCGTCAACGGTTCAGGAAAGATGTGTATAGGCTTGTAAAGACGGGAATGCAAGGGTGGTGTTGATTTATTTATTTATTGCGTCTTCAGATTTGTCCGCTCTGGGACCCGTTCTCAGAAAAGAGCGTATTCAGGCTCCCAGAACGCGGTTCCGTGTGGACGAAAGGTGCATACGATAAAATACTTTGACGGATACAACCGAAATCGTCTTCGTCTGGACATGGCCTGAAGATGAGAAACACTGTTTGCTCATCATCCAAAAACTTTACATAAATTAACAGTTTGAGTATTTCAAATGTTTTGGATTGATTGTAAACTATTTAGATAAAGTTTCACAATGTAAAATCCAGTTGTTTGCACAGTTGGTCGCTTATTTCACACTGTATTGAATACTATTGATCCTAATTCATTTAATTTCAAACCTTTATTTTAACTAGAAGAAAGTTCAGATTGCCCTCATTCGCAGCGATGTCTGGTATAACAAGAAATATTTTAAATAGATATTTAAATGATAATCTTCATACACAGGAGGAGATATTGTCTCTTTCTGCGTCCTGCCCTGCTCTACCTAGGAGCCACCCCTCCTAAACCACAGGCAGTATTTCCTACTGAGTCCTGTTGCAAAGCTTACAGATGTCAAAGAATAGTTGGGAGGGACGCAATCTTTCAAAACTTTAAAATGCATTGTTGCATCTATACTTAGCACATATGATAGAATTTCAATAGAAAATAAACAAAATAAAATACCATTACCACCAGACAGAAAAGGGCATTGTTTGACTCTGAGGGAAAAAGGGCAGATGCTCAAGCACCCCTTGGGCCCTATGTGTGTCTGGTTACAAGCAGCCATGTTGGAAGAGAGACAACTATTGTTGGAAGAGAGGACTAGAGAGCAAGGCTCTATTTAAACCATAAAACTGGTGATTGAAGATGAGTACTTCTGATAGATCACATTCGTTGGATTGCTGTCCAGGATGAATGTGTTGTTAAGTATGTTGAGTTTTTAACACATTGACCGCCACAGCAGGGGGCGCTGATACACCATTCATTGCCAGGTCTTTATTCAATGGATATAGTTTTAGACTGACATTTGCGAGTGCTTAAAATATATCTTATATTATTTCTATGGGTCTAATAACGCCGTTGGGTCTCAGTGAGCTGCTTCTAGTCAACATTGCAGAGACAGATTGTTTTTTCATCGCTACATTTCCGCTTTATACCGTTTTGAATAGAGTATGGTTTGGGTGTTTTTCAGTAATTCCAGGAAAAGGCGAGAAAAATGCATTTAACTGTAATCCAGTCATCACGTTGTAATTTTTCAGCTGATTATCTAATCATCCTGAAATCAACGCTAGATTATCACTATTATGTCTCCTCGTCCATACATGAAATTACCGTCGTAGCGGGGCGCTCGCCCCCCCCCCCCACTGCAGTCAATCGCGGTAGAAATAAATGTCAGATCAACGATCAACTTTATATATGATGTTCTTACCTTGTATCTGATGTAATGCAAAAGAGATAATCCAAATATCTTTTCGCAATTCCAAATAATGCTCGTGGAGGTCCGCACCACACCACCGAACGTTTCACAATGACGGGCGGGCGGGCGGAGTTACTGATGGCATCGTTGTATAGAAGTGGCTTGCCTGAATATTTAAACCCCGCACGCACGGCTCAGATCGCCTCCTAAAAGACACAAGCCCATTTTCAATGAGATGCAATAGCTCCGCCTGGCAGTAGAGGGCGGTGTTGACCGTCTGCCAGCTCAGACAGGCTCTGAAGACTATACCAGAGGCTGCAGCTATGAATTATGAATAGTATAGCGAATAAATGAAATATCGATCCCAAAAACGAGTTAACTCGTGTCTGGCGCTCAACGATTGGCGGGCAATAATGAGTAAACTTGTTTTTTGACGGGGAATGTGTTAAGCAGATTTCTACACAATTTGAGTTTGACACCTGCCCGAATTAAATGTTACCTCCACTGTCTTTAACACATTCAGTGCCACGTCCCTTTGACCATATATGGGCTAGAGTGCCAATAAGGAAGTCAATGGGAGGTCGGGGAAATTTGTGAAGGCTTAAACTATATCTTAAATTATGGCTATGGGTCTAAAACACCCCTCGCTTATCAATGACTTGCTTGCAGTCAACATGTACGAAACGGATTGTTTTTTCATTGGTACATTTCCGTTTTGAATACGAGTATAGTTTGAGAGTTCTAGTAATTCCAGAGAAATTCCACGATAATAGCTCTTTAATGGAATACACAAAACACGTTGTCATTTTTCGGCTGATTTATGAATTGTTTTCAAATAAATGCTAGATTATGGATAGTATATGTGTACTTATGCACGCTAGAGAAGCGGGCTGAAAAATCTATTATCCATGACCTGGTCGGCGCTAATGTCATACACCCAAACACACACACACGCTGCAATGGCTGAGAAAAAAAACATCCGATTAACCCAATACTGGTAAAATAGAGTCCTTACCTCACATCAGATGTTCTGCAAAAAGATTGAGTTTATTGATTGTTAGGAGCTACAGGTGTCTATCTATCTCAACACCGATTCGAGATAAAACCCTGTGGCCGCTCGATATCCCTCAGCGAGGTGCTAAACTCGCCAGGTTCTCGAGTCAATTCCCAATCACGCCATGTATTAAGCCACAGAACCTCTGATTAGTTCAACAAGTACATGGACCACTTAGCCTTGGTACCCCTCACCACAGCGTCCTGTTGTGAAGAATCTCAAGGCCGCTGGATAAATCTCATGTACCGGCTGACAGAGTCTCTGGTGCTTGCTTGGCATCCCTTCCAGGAGATTTGCTTAATTCTTCATGGAAGTGGCCAAGTTTGTATTTTATTTAATTCTTATTTCATAGTCACTGGTTAGTTTTATCCATTTCAATGAAATATAAACTTAGAAGAGTTGTTAACCTCTTCATTGTTTGTAATAAACAGAATGTCTGCTTGGGAAAACTCCTTTCATTGAATAGTCATATTCACAGCAATACTATTTAATAGGTAGTACTATTAATAATAGTGTAATATTAGTGTATATTAATAATCATTTCCATAAGACCAGGTCGAAAACACGCTCAATACAAGGGTATCCGCATCAGAGCCCTACAAAATTTGACTCCAACCCGGGTACAGACGTAAGAATTACTGAATAGTCATTGGTATAACTTTAGCTAGAAGCAGTAACCAGCAATTGATTGAATCTGTAATCAATCCCGCTTACCTCAGATGAAAGCAAGGCGTGGCCAGCGTTTTGAAAGATCATGATGGAGCTCGTAAAAAAACGTGGTCCAAGAGTTGAATAAAAGTATATAACAAAGTTTGGTTTAATTAGAAAAAGTAGTTACAATAACACTGTCTTGGAAAGATCCAATCCAGGAAAATAATTAAACACGGATACAAAAACTCATCAAAGTCGAAGTCAACATCTTTTGCCTGAAGAACAATAAAACCTCTATGGTTTAAAAATCATCACAAAAGATGAGCTAAGAGCCTAGCACAGCTCTTCAAATCTAAAACAGAAAAGATAGTGCTGCCATCCTAGGGAAAAGCCTGCATTTAAAACATTCATTTTCAAGTCCTGTACACCGCACAACATTGAAATGAAGATAAAAAAAGTCACGCAAGAAAAACCGAAGAGCTTTTCATGTGCGTACATTACTCTTTATACACAGGTCCGTAGCGTCATATTGCAAGCAAAGATAAACACTCCTTTCAACTGTGTCTTGCCATTGGCTTATCGCTACTCCAATAATACTCCAGTAACTTGAAAAAGTAAAAGTAACAGTTTAACTGAAACAGATTACTGTACTTCGGAATTCCCCTAGGATCCCTCTCATCAATGTCAGTGAGGGAGACTGGTCTTAGGAGGGACAGCCCGCAAGCTATAGATATACACAGATATACACAGATATATACAGGTACAATACAGGCACATACAATAAACATCATGTTTAAGCTTAATCATCTCCTGTTGTGTTTTAAACACACGTACGGCATCGTGCAGCGACCCTCGGCAGTGTGATAGCCAAGGGTTAAGCCTCTGTTGCACCAATCAGTGAGCTGCATTTTAGTATTCTTGGGCGCGACCCGAGGTCGAACTGTTTGTACAGTGAGACAGGACATAACTCTTCTTCCGAGATAAGGTCATAGCGACCAATCAGCACACAACGGTTTATAGGGTCCTGGGGCGCCGACCGGAGCAGGCTAGCAGGCTTACAAGGTCACACAAGGGAGGGAAAGATAATACTGATGCGAGCCTTCCTGCTTGGCAGTATGTATATTGTTGGAGCCATATTGACCCAATTTGAGTTTAATGGGAAACATGTAACATAACATATATTTTGATTTATGGATTATATTAATAATTGATATGAAATTGTATTTACCTGTATGATTTAAATTAATCTTGAAATAGATATTACCTGGACACTTATCTATTGATGACTGTGGGGGCGTGGCATAGATTCACTCATAGATGCACCCCCCCCTACTTTGGGAGGCTTCAAATCAGTGAATGAACTGTCTGACAGCGGCGTTTGGTGTGCAATAGTTTTTCGACCGCATCAAGCCAGACCAATTATATCATTTACTTTGTCAAGATCCTGTTCGATATTATTTTATTTAGTTTAGCAAAGTCAACCGGAGTTTATGTTTAATAAATGTCAATCTACTTACATCCTCTCTGAGTGCTTTATGATGAATGCGCGTCGGCCAAATCTGCAACTAACTCCAGTGGCTAAATGGAAATTTATGAAGGATTAGCCACTTCATATATAGTATGTATACTAAGTATTGATTATACTTTCTAGTTTATGTAACATGTGCAATCAACATATACTGATCATTTTAGTTATACGTTTATACACACAGTGAAAGAATGTAGTGTAGGCACAGAGCGTAACTGTCCTTGGACGAGCTCCTCATTCTGGAATATGCCCTGTCCGGGGGAGGGAAGCACACAGTATTAACAGAGAACGGAACAATTGCACTGCTGTGATATACAAGATAATACATGTTCTTTAATCATATCATCAACGGTGAAAGAAAGTAGGCACAGAGGTCACTGTCCTAATAACGTCTGTGAGGGGGAACGGGATGGCAAATGCTGGGTCACGCTGGCTGTGACTCTCAACATTGATCCAATGTTATAGTCCAAAACACATAATCGAAAGCTGCTCCCAGCCTCCCTAGTGAATGTGGTAACAGATACTGCTTGCCAGAGAAGGGAAAACACCGGAACAGACTTCTTTTCTGATGCACATGCCCACCCAATCCAATGATGTGTAATACCATCCGGGAGACGATAGGCGGCGGTATTTGCCCTTTTCGACCTCAGACCCATTCCCAATGATAATGTCAGGCTGGATGGATGAAAAATGAATGGATATTGCTAATAAAAGAAATAACGATTAAGAAAACTAGTTCTCGTTCCTTGGCACTCAACGCATGGCGAGTTAAGCAGACTAATCTTGTCGTTGGCACTCAATGTGTTAAGGCTTCCCTTATGTATGAATGCGCTGGTGTGTCTTTAAGTGTCCATTTTGACTGAAGCTCTTCTCACACTGGTCACAGTAGTAGGGCTTCTCTCCTGTATGAATGCGCTGGTGTTTCTTTAAGTCTCCAGAGGTACTGAAGCTCTTCTCACACTGGTCACAGTAGTAGGGCTTCTCTCCTGTATGAGTGCGCTGGTGTCTCTTTAAGCCTGTAGGCTGACTGAAGCGCTTCTCACACTGGTCACAGTTATAAGGCTTCTCTCCTGTATGAGTGCGCTGGTGTCTCTTTAAGTCTCCAGAGGTACTGAAGCTCTTGTCACACTGGTCACAGTTATAAGGCTTCTCTCCTGTATGAATGCGCTGGTGACTCTTTGTACTGAAGCACTGGTCACAGTAGTAGGGCTTCTCTCCTGTATGAATGCGCTGGTGTTTCTTTAAGTCTCCAGAGTTACTGAAGCTCTTCTCACACTGGTCACAGTTATAAGGCTTCTCTCCTGTATGAATGCGCTGGTGAATCTTTAATTGTCCATAGGTACTGAAGCTCTTCTCACACTGGTCACAGTAGTGAGGCTTCTCTCCTGTATGACTTCTCTGGTGTTGCTTTAAGCCTGCAGAGGTACTGAAGCTCTTCTCACACTGGTCACAGTTATAGGGCTTTTCTCCTGTATGAATGAGCTGGTGTCTCTTTAAGTTTTCAGACCAACTGAAGCTCTTCTCACACTGGTCACAGTTATAGGGCTTCTCTCCTGTATGAATGCGCTGGTGTCTCTTCAAGTCTCGAGAGGTACTGAAGCTTTTCTCACACTGGTCACAGTTATAAGGCTTCTCTCCTGTATGAATGCGCTGGTGACTCTTTAAGCCTCCAGAGGTACTGCAGCGTGTTCCACACTGGTCACAGTAGTAAGGCTTCTCTCCTGTATGAATGCGCTGGTGTGTCTTTAAGTCTCCAGAGGTACTGAAGCTCTTCTCACACTGGTCACAGTAGTGAGGCTTCTCTCCTGTATGGATGCGCTGGTGTCTCTTTAAGTCTCCAGAGGTACTGAAGCTCTTCTCACACTGGTCACAGTAGTAAGGCTTCTCACCTGTATGAATTCGCTGGTGACTCTTTAAGCCTCCAGAGGTACTGAAGCTCTTCTCACACTGGTCACAGTAGTAAGGCTTCTCTCCTGTATGAATGCGCTGGTGTCTCTTTAAGTCTCCAGAGGTACTGAAGCTCTTCTCACACTGGTCACAGTAGTAAGGCTTCTCTCCTGTATGAATGTGCTGGTGACTCTGTAAGCCTCCAAAGGTACTGAAGCTCTTCTCACACTGGTCACAGTTATAGGGCTTCTCTCCTGTATGAATGCGCTGGTGACTCTTTAAGCCTCCAGAGGTACTGAAGCGTGTTCCACACTGGTCACAGTAGTAAGGCTTCTCTCCTGTATGAATGTGCTGGTGTGCCTTTAAGCCTCCAGAGGTACTGCAGCTCTTCTCACAATGGTCACAGTTATAAGGCTTCTCTCCTGTATGAATGCGCTGGTGAATCTTTAAGCCTCCAGAGTTACTGAAGAGTGTTCCACACTGGTCACAGTGGTAAGGCTTCTCTCCTGTATGAATGCGCTGGTGAATCTTTAAGCCTCCAGAGGTACTGAAGCATGTTCCACACTGGTCACAGTGGTAAGGCTTCTGTCCTGTATGAATGCGCTGGTGTCTTTCTAAGTTGGCAGAGTTACTGAAGCGTGTTCCACACTGGTCACAGTGGTAAGGCTTCTCTCCTGTATGAATGCGCTGGTGTCTCTCTAAGTTGGCAGAGGTACTGAAGCTCTTCTCACACTGGTCACAGTTAAAGGGCTTCTCTCCTGTATGAATGCGCTGGTGAATCTTTAAGTATCCAGAGGTACTGAAGCTCTTCTCACACTGGTCACAGTTATAAGGCTTCTCTCCTGTATGAATGCGCTGGTGTCTCTCTAAGTTGGCAGAGGTTCTGAAGCGTGTTCCACACTGGTCACAGTTATAGGGCTTCTCTCCTGTATGAATACGCTGGTGTATTAGAAAAGTGGACTTCTTGATGAAGCTCTTTCCACACTGGTCACAGCAGTGAGGCCTTGACTCGTTCATATCTCTGCTTGTTGTTGGGGAGCAATGCAGCAATTGTACCTGGAGAAGAGAGAAGTACACCAATGAAAAGTTCAGATCTTGTGTGTGTTTTGCATTCGTTCAGTTCAGTTTGTATTTCTCAAGTTCTAAATGAAGAGTTCAGATCTTGTGTGTGTTTTGCATTCGTTCAGTTTGTATTTCTCAAGTTCTAAAAAAAATGTGCCTCCAAATTTAGTTATTGATGTGATTTAAACGTGAATCTGCTCCAAGGGTAGTTATTGAAAACGAAGGTTATCCTATAACCCTAGTATGAGTTCTTGCGAGTGTTCTGCTCACTATGGGATATATACCACATTACTTGAAAAATTCCGCTACATGCACTCTAACGTGCGCCCGTGCGCACATCTGAAATCTGTCTTCTGACCCTCCACCAGAGCAAGGCCAGAGAGAGAGAGAGAGAGAGAGAAAGAGAGAGAGAGAGAGACATTGGAAAGAAACAACCCAAAACCAGAGCAAATTGAAATGCTATTTGGCCCTAAACAGAGAGTACACAGTGGCAGAATACCTGAGCACTGTGACTGACCCAATACTAAGAAGATCCTTGACTAGGTACAGACTCAGCAAGCACAGCCTAGCCATCGAGAAAGGCCGCCATAGGCAGACCTGGCTCCCAAGCGAAGACAGACCCACTGCACACAAGATGAGGTGGAAACCGAGCTCCACTTCTTAACAACCTGCCCACTATACCAAGACATATACTTCCCACAAATCAACTAACCGGTTAATCGGCAGGTGACGTATGTTGCTCAGTAGTTGCTGATGTCTGCTCAGGAGGTTTGTGTGTTTGCTCAGACTGGAAAAAAATGAGAGGGAACATTGGTCAGGGGTCCTCAGTGAGTTGAGAGCAGAACGCTCGCAAGAACTCATGTAACTAGGGTTATAGGATAACCTTCGTTACTTGCTCACGTTCTGCTCACTATGCAGGGATTAAAGCTAAAAGAAATCTCCTGACTGAACTTTTTTTCAGGCCAAGTCATATTCTTATTTTAAAACTTTGACCAGTCAGCTGGTTCTTTTTAGCGTTTATCGCTTTTTCGTCGCATTCATACTTGGTCAAGTTCGACCGACAGAAGCAGGCTGAAAGGGTTCAGATGGGGGGAAAGACACTCTGGGAAAGGCACGGCTGCCGTCCGGGATTCGAACGCGCTCAGCCCCAGATCCGCGCGAGCGCGGTTGTCCACGGCGCTGAAATAGCACTCGCGGTACGTGGTGAGCTACTGGAGCTCCCCCATATTCTTATTTTAAGAGACTGTACATTAGGAAGGGGTGGGAGAAAATATACAGTACTGTTACCCATAGATCCTAACAGAGATTATATACATATGGGGAGGAGACTGTACATTAGCAGGGCTGTACACTAAGCTTTTTCACTAGGGGCACACTTGCCCCTAAATGAGAAATTTAGGGGCACAGAATATTTTTTAGGGGCACATTTTTAAATAACAATTTTACCATTAATTACCAAAAAAATATGTTCCTCCTGCCTCATTACTGTGGTCCTTTTATTTAACATTTAAGTGTGTTTGTTTTCAGGTTTGTATCTTTTATAATGAACCAACTGAGAAAGTGTGTAAATCACTAATAGAACAAAAACAACAAACTGTGTGTGTGTGCGCACGCTTGTAGTGCTCCTTGAATGAGATCACCACAACACACACACACCATTGCATTAATCAGGAGGACAAGAAACTCTGCATACCTTTGTTTCACAATGAAAAGTGCTTTATAAATTAAATTAATTATTATTATTGTAAATAACCCCATGAACGGTTTATTATTTTTATGGGTAATTACCCGCTTCATATTTGTGATGTTACTGGTTTCAGGGTGTGCCTAACGTGATCAATGTGTTGGGCCGTTTATAGAGATCTATGCCAATTAATGTTTATGTATATCCGGGACTTTTTCTTATAAGAATTGAGAGGCATTTGTATATGTGACCTTTATTTTGAAAACAGTGTTTGCGACGCAACCTTGTTTAAGTTTGCGCTTTTGACAGTGAAATGTTCAGTTCAACTTAGCTCGAAGGAAAGACTAATCAAAAAGGTTTAATTGACCCGTATGAGGCTCTTACGGTAGGACTTTGATTGTTTATAGAAGAGGAATGTAATACTATGCAAAAAGAGAAATAAACAGTGATTTTACCAGCAGTAAGTTGCAAGCCACTTTCATACGGGGAACGGTGACAATTATTAGTATTATCTTATTTGCATATTGTCTCATTATTAGATAGATAGATAGATAGATAGATAGATAGATAGATAGATAGATAGATAGATAGATAGATAGATAGATAGATAGATAGATAGATAGATAGATAGATAGATAGATAGATAGATAGATAGATAGATAGATAGATAGAGATACTTTATTGATCCCCGGAGGGAAATTTAAGTAGACAGTATTTAAGTATTGAAAAACGTCCTAATAGTGGGCGACTCACCTAATGCAGGGGTTCCCAAACTTTTCAGGCCAGGGCCCAGAAAATAAGGCGTCAGAGAGCTGCGGCCCAATGGACATCGTCAGGCTTTTTTTTTTTCTTTTTTTTGCCATGTGACAGATTTTTTAAGCCAAATATCACTTCAATCCTTTTAAGTTAGTTCAAGTTAGTTATTCATTTATATGTGCTATTTATGAGAGGGCTAACTTATTGCAAAATAATAATGATAATAATAATAGCCTCATTAAAATACTATTGTTGCTTCGGTTGTTTTCAGCGTTTTATGTGCATAATCTGTTATTTAGTTTGAAATGTTCGTTGAAATAAGTAGATTTTTCATTTTTGTTTATTTATTAAGTTAATATAAAACCATATAGTCACATTTTAGAATACAATAGAATAGAATTTTAGAATACAACTAGAAACACTGTCCTGGCCTGCTTCTAAGTTCAGTGGCCTGACAAAAAAAAAAAAAAAAAAAAAAAAAAAAAAAAATTATTTATTTTTTTAATCATCTCGCGGCCCACCCGTGGCTGCTCGCGGCCCACCTTTGGGTCGCGACCCAGACTTTGGGAACCACTGACCTAATGCATGGCTGAACTGAACATTAGAAGTGTCCGTGTCCCCGTCAATCATCACTGCCAGATCAGACTTAATTTAATCGGCTATGGTCTCTTATCATCTCTCCACATCGGACGTGGTTGTCATAAGATGGACTGATATCCGCTCCGTTCTTCTTGCAGAGCAAAATTAGCGGCTTAAACTTATTGAAAGGAAGTTCTTTGGCAATGCAAGGCCACATTTAGTTTCGATTAGATTGTTCGCTAGGAATTATGGGATTTGGTGTTGGTTGTATGGACTCTACGCAGACGGGACATGGTATTTAATCGCACGATAGACTACAACTACCAAGTATATAGCGTGGCCCAGATTCACTTCACACGCAAATCTTTTTTTCACACAGGCAGCTACGCAGTAAATTCATTCATTGCAGACAGATTTTTTCATAGCACCGCGACATTATGCTCGCCAATGACTGCTTGGCGCGGCCGCGGTAGAAAACAAAAATGCCCTTTTTCATGATATTTGACGCCTCTGAAGGCTCAGGTTAAAATCCGTCACGACTCCGAATCAAATGACGGAACTCCAAATCAAATGGACGGATATCCGTCTCAAGACGGAACGCTTTAATGCCCGTCACTATGGGACATAGGACCGGAGCAGGATGCGGAGAGCCCGACAAATGCACCCGCTGAGGTCCCCTTACAACCATCAGAACACCGGGGAGGGTCCAGGCCCCCCCGCGTCTATATTTTCTACAACGGAGTTTGGCGATTTGCGAATCTGATTGGCCACTGACGTTTCTGGTCATGTGACATGTGCGCCCAATAGCGTGACGAGCTGTGTCTTTGCCCATTTCCGCGTCGAACAGCCTGCAAAGCACCTGGCGTTCTATCGCCATGCTCTAAGACAAACTCTAACCTTAACCAACTTCGAAAGAGTGCCTAAGCTTAACCGTCGGAATCAGGGCAGGCGTTCTATCGCCATGCTCTAAGACAAACTCTAACCTTAACCGACTTCGAACGAGCGCCTAAGCCGAACCAGTGTAGAAACTTGCGGTCCCACGATTGGGCGTACATGTCACGTGACCAGAAATGACACTGGTCAATCAGATTTGCAAATTGCCGAACTCCGTTGTAGAAAAATAACAGGCGGCCCCCCCACTCTTCCTAGTGAGGGGAGGGGGAGGGGGGGGGGCAGGACAGCGACTGTGCGAAAAAAGGGGGCAGCACGCAAATGACGCAGAAGGTGAGTAGACCGCGGGACAGGAGGCCCCGCGTATACCCCACCGCACGTCCTGCTTGTTACCAGGGAAACGTACGCGAAGCATAAGCCTGTGTGACCGCCGTCGGGGTTGTTGAACCCTGACGCCGCCCGCTAGGCGTCCCGTGGGTCGGGGTCCCCCGGAGGAAGAGGGTCTGAAAACTCCCTGAGTTACTACGTATGATCTGATGATGACCGGATGGGCGGGGGGTCGTTTATAATTCCGTGGGCAACGTTATATCATTCACCTAGTGTGGGTCATATGATCATCAGAGCAGTTTATATGGAACACGTTAGAAAATAACGCTGGATCTTACCGTATCTTCCTCACGCCGTTGGACGATCAGCTTGGAGTAGACAGTTTTCGATTATGGAATGTTGATCTAGATGAACCATTTCCAGGTTGTATAATACTATATACGTCCAAATAACGTTGTTTATTGAGTTAGGGCGAGCGATTGATTATCCAGTGTGTCGAGATAGAGTCCGGCTAACGATCGCGAATGCCCGGACGAAATATGGATGAGCACTTCCTGTTTGGCGCGTCACTTCCTGTTGGCCGATCTGCCGATCGGCCACCAGATGGCGCTCTTGAACCGTTAGAGAGTTGAGTGGAGATCAGCAGTATATCTCAGGACCCCGGAGGAGAAATATGATTTCGATCACAGATTTTTTAAATATTGATATCAAAGACGAGTTACGGCGTCTTCGGCAGAATGAGCATGGCGAGCAAAGACGAGTTACGGCGTTCCCGGCGATTAAAGTGTTAACGTTAACATTGGAGCGGATTTAGGGCGGCTACGTGGCGTAGTGGGCAAGGCGCTCGCCACGAATGCGGAGACGCTGGGCTCGCCTGTTCGAGCCCAGCACTCCACATTGCTTTCAGTTTAGCTGGTCGTTCATACTAATACACATTGGCTCGGGCGTTGTGGACAGCGACTCCTACAGGTCGGTTGGTGCGCCTGCGCAGTAGAATCAGGAAGTGTCGGGGGCAGCGTGAGCCTCCCACACGTTACTCCTCGCCACTGAGAGATCGAGCTGCGCAGGTGAAAAGATGCGACTGCTGTTACCTCAAGTACCGGAGGGGACTTGTGCTATGTATGACTTAGTCCACATTGCAGCCGGCTTGTGGGAGGCAAGAAACAGCGTTCGTGACAGGGGAGGGTTGAATTGGATGATACGAAATTGGGATGGGAGAAAAATATAGAAAATGGGAGAAAAAGTGGATAAAAAAAAAACATTGGAGCGGATTTGGGCATTCAAGGGGGTAAAAAGGAAAACACGGACTGGCTCTCAAAGTGTTAAGATTGAACCTTTTTCCCTGTGGTATCGAAAATGGTATCAAATATCGATACTTTTCAAGGTATCGTATCGAAGTTTGAAATTCCAGTATTGTGACAACACTACCACACGCACACACTCACTTTAAACCAGGGAGGGGCAACTGGCGGCCCGCGGGCCGCATGCGTCCCTCAGCGATGCTCCATGCGGCCCCAGGCCAATATTTATATTTAAAAAGAAATTATACAAAATAAAATTAATTATTATAATTTTTATTTATTTTTTTTTACTAAGAGGTTGGCAGTCGACTATGGCTCCTTTCGATCGATTAGTAGAATATTCGACTAATAGGGGTCAGCCCTAGTGTGGACATATTCAACGCTGTTGAAAGTGCCATGCAGCAATATGGGGGGTTTGATAAACTGTCCGCTGTTGTTACCGATGGAGCACCCGCAATGAAAGGAAAACACAGGATTCGCCGGGCTTCTAAGGCAGAGTGGCGTTGAGTGTCCAATGCTGCACTGCATTATACATCAGGTAAGTTCGCTAACATAATTTCCATCTATTGTGGGTCACTAATAATCAGGGGTGCAGTGGTCATGCCACGCGGTACCACGCCGTCCCAGAAACGTTATTTCATCTGATGCAGATTGCATGCACAAACATTGAAGTTGACATTCCTTCTATTGTGCGCCAACAGGAGAGACCACAAGTGTCTCATTAAAGACAGAACCATTATTGACCCACTGTGGGGGAGGGTGAATGTCATGCCAGTTTGATAAAGGGTCAATGGGAGGCATGTAGAATTGCACAAAAAGGAATTCATTATTCTGATGAGTATTGCACTTGGCTACTTGTTTACTTTTGTAGTGTTCAGATAACACTGAAATGCATGTTATGGATATGAAGCACTCAGGAATGTTTTGTTTAGTAGCAGGATAAAAGTTTATACATTTAACAAAATCATTTATTATTGCACTTTTTTATTTTTATTATTATCTTTTTCCCCCTCCTTTTCCGATTTTTCTCCCATCCCACTGTTAGTCGTTATGCCAATTCCCAACCCCCTTCCTGGTTGTTGCACACTTTCCCCTACTGTTGGTCCGAGAGGCCGGAGACTGTCACATGCTTTCCTCCGATGCATGTGCAGCCAGCCGGCAGCCAGCCTGGCCGTGCAGATTCTCACTGGGAGAGTGTAACGTGTGGGAGGCCGCACTACCTCTCACCAGATCCTACTTTCGCTGAGCAGGCGCCCCGACCGAACTGTAGGGGTCGCTGTCCACAACACCCAGGACCCACCCACGGCTCCCCTCCCCTAACTCAGCCAAACGAGTTAGTATAGCGATCAGCCCGAGCCAAGGCAATGCTGACTCGAGATTATTGCACTTTTGATTTACTGTTGTAGTGAAATGCAGCAGGAATGCTGCTTTGTGTTTGTTGAGCAGTGGGCTTTAAGTTCATACATTTATTTTAATAGAAGCCTTAATTATAATGTCATTTTTGTATATATTTGGGTTACACAGCAATACTTTCAAATTCAGCTGTATTTATAAATTCATAAAGTTGAAATTAAGCATTAATAAATGCATTTGAAATGGAATAAAAACAAAGTTACAACAAATTATAATAGTTTATATGCCTTATTTATCACATCTGTGACTATTATGGGATATTTGAGTGAGGGGGTACTACTGGCGGGACTGCCGATAAACAATGCGGCCCCCCAGATTGAGTGTGGAAATGTAGTGGCTCTCACCATATACAAAGTTGCCCACCCCTGCTTTAAACATACAACTCACTGCAGCACCCACTTTAACCACTTTAGAACACCTAAGCACACTTTATATTTATTGGTAAAGAATTTGCACTACAACCCATACCTCATTACACCTTACTGTAAATTGTACCTAAATTGTACCTCATCCCACTTCTGCTTTGCACTGTATAGTGTATGGTAACTCAGTTACTTCTACTCTACATTGAGCATTGTATATCTGTATATACTGAACATTTTTGTCTACGTACTTAACTTCTATTTTATACTTGCTATACTTATTTTATACTTATCTATCTTTGCCTAGCACAGTCTCTGGAGCGAAACAGAAAGAAGCATTTTGTATAAAAGTATTCTGTACTTCTGTATGACAACTAATAAAGAAACTTGAACTTGAAAACTTGTTAGCGGAATAGACACAAAGAGAGTCTGGTTAATGTTGTTATTGATTGAAAACTGTGTTTTACTCTGGCTTGCTCCAAGCCCCCACGGATATAGCTATGCTCACGGAGCTCATCCTGTACGCCAGCGGCCCCGCCTCCCCACATGGAGACAAACGGAGTACTACCTGCAGTGGAAAACGAACGAAGTACCAGGTACCTAAAGCGAGTAGAGTAGGGTAGAGTCGAGTAGGTACTATGCAATGGAAAAGAGGCATACTAGGTCTACACTACATAGTTTAAGGCTACTTTCTTTTTTTTTGGTCCACTTTTTTCTCCCATTTTTCTATATTTTCTCCCATCCCAATTTCGTATCATCCAATTCAACCCTCCCCTGTCACGAACGCTGTTTCTTGCCTCCCACAAGCCGGCTGCAATGTGGACTAAGTCATACATAGCACAAGTCCCCTCCGGTACTTGAGGTAACAGCAGTCGCATCTTTTCACCTGCGCAGCTCGATCTCTCAGTGTCGAGGAGTAACGCGTGGGAGGCTCACGCTGCCCCCGACACTTCCTGATTCTACTGCGCAGGCGCACCAACCGACTTGTAGGAGTCGCTTGTTCACAACGCCCGATCCCCACCCTTCAGTTTCCCTCCCCGTAATACGGCCAATGTGTATTACTGCGGACGACCAGCTAAACTGAAAACAATGTGGAGAGCTGGATTCGAACACGCAAATCCTAGCGTCTCCACACTGGTGGCGAGTGCCTTGCCCACTACACCACCTAGCCGCCAGTTTAAGGCTACTTTCACTGTTTTACTGCATTACAGTACTGTCTGTTATATTGTAGTTTTTTATCAATAAAAAATATATATTACATATATATTGTTGGTGCTCCTTACATTTTGATGGGTGCTCCTAAATTTTAGCTGGTGCTTCCAACTTTTTGAAGTTGGGAGCACCAGTGCTACCAAGTAAAAAATTTAATTTCGAGCCCTGATGTACCTCGCAAGTGTTGTGAGCTCACGCCAGAATAAAACTAAAGTTGAAGTTCAGTGTGTTACACGTTAGTTTGAGAAGTTACCGTTAAGATATTTATTTATTTCATGTGGGATCCAGTCTGCGATATTCCGATTGTTAAGTAGGGCTGTACCGAATGCTTCGAAGCTTTGATCATAATGTTGACATTCGAATTCTAAATCAACATTCGAATTTTTTATTTTTTATTAAAAAAAATTAATTTAAACTTTTTTTAACATTTATTTTGTGTCTATTCAATCTGTTTAAACCAATGGGGGTTTTCTTCACAGTTGCAGTTATAGATTAGGCTACACTAATATTATAATATTATACTATAAGATGTCACCATCACTTTCATACCAACCGTGCCCTTATTGGATTATTTATGTTGACGAAACTGATGAAAGAAAGTTGATTTAATAAAAGAAAAAGACTAATTTAATCAGATTAATCACTTTATTCAAATTGAGGATTTAGTTTATAAATTCTTTTCTTTTTTAAATATTATTATTATATATTTTTTTTTAAGTAAATTTTTTTTTATAGATATTCGAAGCTTCGTTCGAATACTTCGATCGAAGCTTCAAATGTTAAAAAATGACATTCGGTACAGCCCTATTGTTAAGTCAATGACGGAAAGTAAGTGCCCAGTTTGTTGTTTATAGGGCTGTACCAAATGTCATTTTTTAACATTCGAAGCTTCTATTGAAGTATTCGAACAAAGCTTTGAATGTCTGTCATCATATTTTATGACGTTTTTTTTTAAATAAATATCCTCAAACTAAATCCTCAATTTGAATAATATGATAAAATGAGTTTTTTTATTTTTATTAAATCAACTTTCTTTCAGTTCAGTTCAGACTTTATTGTCCCTCAAGGGGAAATTTGCTTTACAGCAGTGGTAGAGATAACAACAACAACAACAAATAACACAACACAAGAAACATCACATCTTACAGAATCCAACCAGGAAAAAGAAAAAGATTACTGTTATTTTAAAGGAAGTTAAGTGCATTTAGTGCCCTGGGGATGTACGAACATTTTAATCTGTTGCTCTTTAGCCTGGGGAGCCTATATCTCCTGCCAGAGGAGAGGGGGACAAACTCCTCCAAGAGAGGATGGTCAGAGCTGTCTAAGATCGTCTGAGCCTTCCGCAGAATTTGTCTGTTATAAATGTCTGTCAAGGAAAGCTGCTGGGTCCCAATTATCTTGCTGGCCATCTTGACTATGTTGGCCAGACTGTTTTTGGTCTGTATTGACAGCTTGCCATACCAGTAGAAAATACAAAAGGTTAGATTTGTAAAACAAAACCATAAGTGTTTTGTCCACATTAAAAGTGTTTAGTTTGTGCAGGACCTTGTGCAAGGTCTCTGCAGACCTTTTTTTGCAGATTGCAGATGTATTCTGATTGTGGTTTAACTTGTTGTCAACTACTAGCCTAGTGACAATGCCCCCAAAATGTTGAGATACCCCTACCGGAGGTAGAACAAAACACAAGAATGTTTTTCCTCATCTCTAAGGTCTCCCATATATGAAATGGATTCTTGTATAAAAATATTTTACTGCAAAACTTGTTAAATTGATAGATATTGTTATACACCCACAAAGGAAAAAATAACCAAAATATAGCCTGGCCGTATGAGAGTTGAGACATATAAACTCATGTAGATTAATACTACAAGCTCCAAGAGCTTTCAAACTTGACATGCTAGCAGTCAGACAGTTGCTTAACATAATAGAAAAACCTGGATGTGAATATCTTTATGCATGTAGGAAAAATATACCTATGTACATATACTTAAAATAAGCGGAAATGTAAAAAATGTATATCTATGCAGAATGTTCTCATTTACTTTGTAGTAGCTCTGCCATGGATTGTCATAGAAACACATATGAGGGCTTCTTCGGAAAGGTGTGGTTGTGCTGAATCCAGCAATACCACATGTGTAAATATAGCATGCATGGTCAGGGAGTTACATCAGTAAAAGTATGAGGTGTCCTAAATGAAAGAAAATTAAACATTGACATAATGAAGTCTTCAGTCCAAAGCCCATTATCAGTGGGGAGAAGCATGTTGACAAATTCAATGTTACTGCAAAGTAAAGTCACTTGAGATAATGTTCTGGTCTATAATGTTAATATATTTATGATACATTTAATAAATTATACATTTCATATGATACATTTTATGATACTTCATATGGAAACAAAGATCCAATTGAATCAGGTTGAAATAGAAATAGAACACCTTTATTTCAATCTACTGCGTTCTGAGCCCCCTGCTATATTCACTGTACACACATGACTGTGTGGCCAGGTTCAGCTCCAACTCCATAGTGAAGTTTGCGGACGACACATGGTGGTGGGGCTGATCTCTAACAATGACGAGAAGGCCTATCGGGAGGAGGTTGATGAACTGGCACGCTGGTGCCGGGATAACAGCCTACTCCTGAACATTGGTAAAACCAAGGAGCTGATCGTGGATTTTAGGAGAATACAGCAGGTGACACACGCCACTGCGGATAAATGGGGCTATCGTGGACAGGGTGAGCAATTTTAAGTACCTGGGAGTCCACATCACAGAGGACCTGACATGGTCAACACACATAGATTCTGTGGTGAAAAAGGCGAAACAGCGCCTCTATCACTTGAGACAGTTAAGGAAGTTCAGGTGCAAATCCAGAGCCTGCAGAATAATGAAGGACCCCCACCACCCCAACAACAGCCTGTTCAAGCTGCTGCGGTCAGGCAAGCGCCTACGTACACACGTTACGAGCATAGAGAGACTCCGGCTCAGCTTATTCCCCCAGGCCATCTGAACACTGAACTCTCCACTCACAAGTACACACACACACACACACACACTGCAACCACTTTATACAATCACTTTAAACTAAATGGAAAAGTCACTTTAAAGGAATGAAGAATATAAAAGTCACTTTAAGGAAAGAACAGATGTGGTTCTTGTATAGTATAGTTTAGATATAGTAAGTAAACCATAACGACGGAGTTAAAATTGTATATTGTATAATAGTGTACATAGGAACCAGTGCCTTCTCAGGTTGTCTTGACATCTTATGTCTTACCTGTTTTTTTTCTATGTCTATTTTATTATTGTATTATTGCACAATCGATGTGGGCATGACCACCCACATTTCACTGTATGCCCTGGTATGTATGTGACAAATAAACCTCTTGATTCTTGATTCTAGCAACACATCACCGTCACTCATCCACATTATCGTCAGGGAAAGAGCAAGAGTAAAACTCAGTGCAAGTCAAGCCCACTGAAAGACATTGGCATTTGCTGGCATCATTGCAGCTTCCATCTTTACAGTACAGGTGGGTGATGTCTCGAACTTCCTTAGGTGCCGGTGCTTTCTAGAACATCACAGGTTCAATGGTCCATCTTCTCTGAGCCTCCACCCTCTACCAACTGGGTTCCAGAGAAGAGGCTTGGCCAGATGGCTGTGACGCCACACTGCTGTTTGGTACAAGGCTCTCAACACATGTTGCTGTAAGGCATCTTCTGTTGGGGGTAGATTTGCAGCTGATGAATCTGGGGTAGATGCTAGTGTGTACCTCTGCTCACCCAGGTTGGTGCAAGGACGTCCATTCTCCATTTTCTTTTGGCCATACAGGAGGAGGGCATACTTTCTTGCCACAGGAAAAGCCTCCTCTAGGCTTTCAGACAGTCTAAAGTTGGCCATTTCTTTTAACTCACTCAGATGGGTATTCAGTCTTGTGAATGCAGTTGTCTTCCCAATTCTGTACAAGCTGCTTGTGGTATTGCAACCTGTGAGGGCGTGGCATGCAGGTAAACACTCACAAAGTGCTGCTCCAAGCTTCTGATCGATGGATCTTTCCTTTGATGATCTGGGTGAGTGTGTCCCATTAACAACGTTAATGGGAAAGGAAGGCATCAACTGCGTTTTTTATAGTGTTTGACAGATATGACCATTGTAACTGAGGGGTACAATTCCCTGACTGTATTGATAAGTATGGTATCATTAAACCACTACCGCTTTATGTACTTTAACTACTGGCCACACAGTACATGATATAGATATGATGAACACTTTCCCACCTGATGAAACCAAGTCCACACAAATGTATCCGTCGAATCTTTAATATATAGCAAAGGGTATATACAACGTTCACGTAATGACATTTATGATTTGAATGCACTTGTAAGGCAAATGAGTATTCGTAGGCAAATCAACATTGAATGTCCAATCTCTGGTTACGCAGGAAGCAAGTATACAACCTGGTTCTTTAGGGAACTATAGCGATGGTACTTAATGATTATAGCTGGATACACTAAAGGGGGTCCCGCTGGTTGTAAGTCAGTAGGGGGGGGGGGGGGGGTTAGGAGAGCCGCTGGCGATATCCCATCTGGCCAACGATTTCTTGGGAGAATTCAGAGTGCTGAACACGGTGCCCACAGAACCTTGGTCCACAGATGAATACAGTTGGGCCCTCTTGTAGACGGTAGCTGCCGGTCCACAACGAAGAGACGTGAGGCGACCTCACTCGGGTTAGAGCGCCGTCTCACCTGGACTCCTCTCGGGGGTAGTTCCAACACTTACCAGTGTTGGCTGTTATCCATGGCATAATCAAAGCACCCAAAGCAAGTAGATAATCCAAGCCGTGTAGGGCTCGCCGTCGTCCGGGTAAGGTAATCCAATGTGCAGGTCCACTCGTCCTGGCCCAGAACTCCTCGGATGAAAGCACCACACGTGGTCTGCCCAGCCTGGTTAAGACTCTAGATAACGCGAGGAAAACGATGGGGGTACTGCTCACTTTATAACTCTAACCGAACGATGCACCATACATAATAGACTATTATTAACTTAATAGAAATACGTCCCACTCGACGGTATAGTGCCAAACTATGACAATTCAACTATTAATCCACACGATGTCTCAATGCCATTCTGAGGCCAAGTTGACCATACTGCACCACACGTGTATCGTGGGTGAGGCTTAACGTCTTGCCACTAGGTTGGAGGGTAAAGAACTAAGGGCTAAGGGAAGTTCTACTTTACTTGCGCCATATATATATGCGCTGTGAACAAATAGTACCATTCGTATTTCGGCAGACGTATTCCTACGCGGAACCGGGGCTAGTAACGACATGTTCGTCGGCACGACTGAACTTGAACCAAGGGGCTTGGCTGCTGGCGCCAAGTTCTTGTCCAATGAGAGAATGAAACTATTATGGGCTGTTAGTAGACCAAAGGGATATTCAGTGTATATGTACAAGGAATATACAAGGGATATCAAACGATATACAAATACTATTAAATATATATCCATAAATAAATATATATATTCGGTTTAATCTGATCCTTCACAACAACCATCAACACTCAATCAAAGACCTTGAAAGACAAAGAAGAGGCACCATCCAAACCAGCAGACCAACACATATGATCACAGGACAATCTAGTGTTCCTAACTACAGGAAATACCTGAGGATCAGTGGGAACAAGGCTGCTACATAACCAATACAGGGCCACAGAGAATCTCTTCAGAGAACACAGTATGCCCTCCTCCTGTATGGCCAAAAGAAAATAGAGAATGGACGTCCTTGCACCAACCTGGGTGAGCAGAGGTACACACTAGCATCTACCACAGATTAATCAGCTGCAAATCTACCCCCAACAGAAGATGCCTTACAGCAACATGTGTTGAGAGCCTTGTACCAAACAGCAGTGTGGCGTCACAGCCATCTGGCCAAGCCTCTTCTATGGAACCCAGTTGGTAGAGGGTGGAGGCTCAGAGAAGATGGGACCATTGAACCTGTGATGTTCCAGAAAGCACCGGCACCTAGGGAAGTTCGAAACATCACCCACCTGTACTGTAAAGATGGAAGCTGCAATGATGCCAGCAAATGCCAATGTCTTTCAGTGGGCTTGACTTGCACTGAGTTTTACTCTTGCTCTTTCCCTGACTGCCCAAATATGATCCATTTAGTCACTGATGATAATGTGGATGAGTGACGGTGATGTGTTGCTAGAATCAAGAATCAAGAGGTTTATTTGTCACATACATACCAGGGCATACAGTGAAATGTGGGTGGTCATGCCCACATCGATTGTGCAATAATACAATAATAAAATAGAGGCAGGACACAAGCGGGGTGTAGTTGAGAAGAGGCTTTACTTCACTTCTTTGGAGTACAACTACAACAACAAAACAATAAAGATGAGTACCACAGCCTAAGCTGGCAGATAATGATTATATAACAAAGGGTACGAATTAGAGACAACACGGAAGGGTGCTGAATCACAACCACAATGGTGTAATAATGTTCTGACAACAACGGACGACACGAGATACGTTTACAAACCGACAGGGAAGTAACAGGACAGCACAGAATATATAGGAGGACTAATCACACTGATTACTAAACAGGAACAGCTGGGGAAGAGAGGAACATGAATATGGATACACACAGGAACATGAATACACAGAGGGGACAATAACAGGGATAATAGGGACACATAATACAATGAATACAAGGACACTAGACTAATAGGCAGACATCTGAACATACTGGGGAGCACACAGGACCGATAACAAATACAAGGGGAACACATTAATACACACATTCAATAATCTCCAGAGTAGGCACTCCTGCAGTACCGCAAACAGAGCGCCAGAGGGTGGAGTATTGTCTGTGTCCAGATAGTTCAGATTATGACAGGTAAGGCATAAGATGTGCATGATAAAAATAGACATGCTAAATTCCTGAGAAGGCACTGGTTCCTATGTACTATACAATATACTATTTTAACTCTGTCATTATGTATTACTTACTATATCTAAACTATACAAGAACCACATCTGTTCTGTTCTTTCTTTGTATGTGTGTGTGTGTGTGTGTGTGTGTGTTCAGTGTTCTGATGGCCTGGGGGAAGAAGCTGAGCCGGAGTCTCTCTGTGCTCATAGCGTGTGTACGTAGGCACTTGCCTGACCGCAGCAGCTTGAACAGGCTGTTGTTGGGGTGGTGAGGGTCCTTCATTATTCTGCAGGCTCGGGATTTGTACCTCCTGTTATATAAGTCCTGCAGGGGTGGTAGTGCAATACCCGTAGTACGCTCTGCTGAGTGCACCACTCTCTGGAGGCCCTTCCTGTCCTGTGCCGTGCTGTTTCCAAACCAGGCAGTGATATTTCCAGTCAAGATGCTCTCTACAGCCCCGGAATATAAGGAGTGGGGTATCTTCCCCGATACTCTGAACTTCCTTAACTGTCTCAGGTGATAGAGGCACTGTTTCGCCTTTTTCACCACAGAATCTATGTGTGTTGACCATGTCAGGTCCTCTGTGATGTGGACTCCCAGGTACTTGAAACTGCTCACCCTGTCCACAATAGCCCCATTTATCCGCAGTGACGTGTGTGTCACCTGCTGTATTCTCCTAAAATCCACGATCAGCTCTTTGGTTTTACCAATGTTCAGGAGTAGGCTGTTATCCCGGCACCAGCGTGCCAGTTCATCAACCTCCTCCCGATAGGCCTTCTCGTCATTGTTAGAGATCAGCCCCACCACCACCGTGTCGTCCGCAAACTTCACTATGGAGTTAGAGCTGAACCTGGCCACACAGTCATGCGTGTACAGTGAATATAGCAGGCGGCTCAGAACGCAGTAGATTGAAATAAAGGTGTTCTATTTCAATTTCAACCTGATTGAATTGGATCTTTGTTTCCATACGAAGTATCATAACATGTATCATATGAAATGTATAATTTATTAAATCTATCATAAATATATTAACATTATAGACCAGAACATTACCTCAAGTGACTTTACTTTGCAGTAACATTGAATTTGTCAACATGCTTCTCACCACTGATAATGGGCTTTGGACTGAAGACTTCATTATGTCAATGTTTAATTTTCTTTCATTTAGGACACCTCATACATTTACTGATGTAACTCCCTGACCATGCATGCTATATTTACACATGTGGTATTGCTGGATTCAGCACAACCACACCTTTCCGAAGAAGCCCTCATATGTGTTTCTATGACAATCCATGGCAGAGCTACTACAAAGTAAATGAGAACATTCTGCATAGATATACATTTTTTATATTTCCGCTTATTTTAAGTATGTGTACATAGGTATATTTTTCCTACATGCATAAAAATATTCACATCCAGGTTTTTCTATTATGTTAAGCAACTGTCTGACTGCTAGCATGTCAAATTTGAAAGCTCTTGGAGCTTGTATTATTAATCTACATGAGTTTATATGTCTCAACTCCCATACGGCCAGGCTATATTTTGGACATTTTTTCCTTTGGGAGTGTATAACAATATCTATCAATTTAACAAGTTTTGCAGTAAAATATTTTTATACAAGAATCCATTTCATATATGGGAGACCTTAGAGATGAGGAAAAACATGGTTGTGTTTTGTTCTACCTCCGGTAGGGGTATCTCAAAAACTAAAGCCCTTTTTGACAGTTTGTCACAGCACTATACTGTTCCTAGGTACTTGTAGTGATCAACCTTCTCAACAGGTGAGCCCTTAATTATGGTTGGGATGGTTGGGTGGGAGGTTTTTCTGAAGTCAATGTCCATCTCTTTCGTTTTTGTCACGTTTTAACTTCAGGAAGTGGTTGAATATAATGAATAATAATAATAAAAAATAATGAATATAACTCAGTTTCTTCAACATAAATAATCGAATAAGGGCACAGTTGGTACGAAAGTGATGGCGACGTCTTGATGGAGCGCAGAGTGCCAAGCAGATGCAAATAGGCTACACAGTTATCCTTTCTATGTATACGCTAGTGTAGCGCCGTTTGTGTTGTGCAGACGTTACTAGCATCTCCATGTATGCGAGGACGTTAATGTGTGGTGCTGAACGCAGACCATTTTGTAATCATTTATTTAACCAGGTGATGTCGCCATTTTACTTTGTGTAGCCTGGCACATTATGTGATGGATATTTATGTTTAGATATTAGGGATGTAACGGTACACGGTTCGGTACGTACCTCGGTTTTGGGGTCACGGTTCGGTACGATTTCGGTACATAGTGAAGGAAATCGATGATTTGCATTTGGTTTACAAACTATATAGAGATGAGTTTTAAGAGGATAATATCATCATCATCATCCCCATCATTATCCTGTATGTGTGTTTCCAACCAAGACTGTGCAGACAGGGCCGTTATCAGAGCAGCCAGGTCAGAGAGAGAGGGTGTGCATGCCAAGGTTTAAAGGGGCCGGGCCGCCTGAATGCCTTCTACAACAGAACTGCTTTCCGCGTCTCTGATTGACCAGGTAATTTCTGGTCATGTGACATGTACGCCCAATCGTGGGACCGCAAGTTTCTACACTGGTTAAGCTTAGGCACTCTATCGAAGTTGGTTAAGGTTAGAGTTTGTCTTAGAGCATGGCGATAGAACGCCTGCCCTGATTCCGACGGTTAAGCTTAGGCACTCTTTCGAAGTTGGTTAAGGTTAGAGTTTGTCTTAGAGCATGACGATAGAACGCCAGGTAGTTTGTAGGCTGTTAGACCCGGATATAGGCACAGAACTTGCTGTCCCACGATTGGCGCACATGTCACATGACCTGGCCAATCAGAGCGCAAAACTCGAACGCGGAAACGCAGATGATAAATATTATAAATGTGAGTTTCCTTCCGGGTGTAAGTTAGAACAGGACACAGCGTGATATGAGCAAACGTAGAGAGAGAGACTAGAGGGTGGTGGGATGGGCCTCCCCTCCCCCCTCCTATGCCTCGAGGAGGCTAGCTTCGGCTAACAAAGAAGGGTTTTGGCTAACGACAAGGCCTCAGCCACCATTGGACTAACAGCAGACAAGACGATAGAATACTGAATTTAGTGTTCCATCAAAGACTATTCAAGGACAATACGAGATGGGTAACATCTGAGGCTTTTTGTTCATGTAATAAACAACGGGTTCCAAGAAAGGTAACATGTCTGACGGTGTGAATTATTATGATTACGGATTGCATTAAAGGGGGAATGACCACGATGTACAGCCATGACGTCGGAGAAAATAAACACAACGCAGAACTACACAACGACGGAGAGGTGATAAGTGGCTGATTGTGGTTTGCCAGAATCTAACAATAGGAAAACAATATTTATGATTATTATATATTTATAATAATTATTATAATAATTATTATTATATAATTGTTTTTTATTAAGTTATACTTAGTTCCACCTAGGCTTGCTGCGTGTGCGCGTTTTCAGCCTATTGTATATGCTGTGTTACAAACATACTGTATCATTCATGGTTGGTTTTGTTTCAGTGACACTTGTAGTTAAGGGGAGGAGAGGAGGGGAGGAGAAGAGGTGAGAAATAGCAGAGTGCAGAGTGCGCGTTCATTTGTTCGGTCGGCTTGTTCATGCCTTTACAAGCTTCAATGTTTTATTCATCATCTAAATGTGGCAATCCAAGCTTGATATGCAACGTTAAATGAATGACCTTCTGTGTTAAGACTGTTAGTAAGCCAGTGTAAAGTAAAGATATTGAGCATAGATTTGTAAAATGTTCACCTAGTGGTATGTATGAGACGTATTCTTCGTATGGCTGCACGTACCGCACCGTGAGCCACAGTACGGTAAATTCACAGGATGAATACGCGTACCGTTACACCCCTATTAGATATGCAATATAATTTGTTAGCATATATATATCCCTATATGTATAGGACATTTCTTTATTCATGCTTCAGAAGTTAATTGTGTTACTGTTAGTATACCAGTATCTAATGGTAATTATTGTTAATTACAGACTGATGACAACTGAATATTACATGTGCAATAAACCCTGTTGGACAAGACAATTCAGAGAGAAATATTACATCTCCTCACCTTCATTCCTGTGTCCTGACCGATGCACCATCCTGTGTACTGTCAAAACTTAGATGCACTAGCCCTGCCTAATTACCTCACAAACAGTAATATTTTATTGTGAAGAGAATTATGTCGCTGCAGATGCTAGTAGTTAGTTGACCATGGAGATGGTAAAGTACTACAAATGTAAAACATTTGAAATTTTTTACAATTAAACTGGGATTGTACAACTTCAAGGTTCCTGTATGAGCCATATATGTAAGTGTCAGTATTCTCTATGGTTTATGGTGTTGTATCGTTAGTCGTACGGTCACTTTAGGTGGTTGTGGGTTCACTGGCGTTTGGCGGCAATAGTAGTATTCATATGGGATTTCATTCTCCTTTTAACTGGTGTTGACATTTTACAGAGAGAGGGGGTGAGCTCAGGGAGCGTATATTTTCTATTGACCACAAGAGCGCAAGTAATGCAAGACCGCAACAGTATTAATTTATGTATATACGTGTGTTTCATTAAGTTAAAGAATATATAGTTTAAAAGCATATTCTGGATGTGGAACTGAATTATTATACGATGCGCGTCACAGTGTTTATACTCTGTTTAGCCCCTCGCTGCCTTTTTATTGACAGCCTACATGTAGCCATAACAGTTCCTTTCGAGCGTTGCTGCTGCAAGGAAGGAGCAATAAGTGGAAAACAATGTGAATATAATTGTACTTACAGATGTTGTGGTGTCCACAGTCTGATCCGTTTCCACAAGAAGAACGTTTTGATCCAGATGTGAAGTCTTGGTCCAGTACAGTTCTGCCACAGAGAAGTTAGCAAGAAAATTGTTTAATTGTATCCAACATGTCTCTGGTCCGACTCACAACAAAGGTAACACACTTGATCTGGTTCACAATTGGGTTAAAAGTCAGTAATGTTTGCACAGAGGAGTTGACGGTGATCGATCACAAATGTGTTCCGTTTTGATAACAGGTTTTGTACCAGAGAAGCAAGTTAAAAGCTCCCGCATTGTAAATAGCCTGGCTGTAGAAACGTTTGCTGCCAACAGTGATGCACAGCCATCTTAGATGACGTAACGCCCCTGGTCGCCCCGTAGACTCCTCCCCTTGGTTGAATTACGACATCTGTGAGCTCAGACTGAAGTGTCGCAAAACAGAGAGGCAATGGAAATCCTCCAACCTCCAAGTACATCGTCTCTATCTCAAAGAGTTGATATCTGAATTTAATAATCTAATTAAGAGTGCCAGGGCTACTTCTTTCTCTAACCTTATCTCCTCCAGTAAGCACAATCCTAGTGTTAAAGTAACATTGCATTCTTCTGTACACAGCGCGTACTGAACCGAAGGTCCCAACTGTTTCGGTGAGAATATGCGTACCGTATATATATAGCATATATGTGCAGGTGTATAAGTAGGTACTGTATATGGAAGCATTATATAGGCCGTAAGGTGAAGGCTGTATTGTTTCATCCCGTTCACACCTCGGCGGACAACACAATTTTCACTCTGGGTGAAAGATATAGGTGTAGATTTAGGAACAAAAAGTTCTCCATTGACAAACTAGCCCATTTTGCGTAATCATAATTTTAAAGTCGGGACTAGACCTTCCCTCGCGAACGGATACTTGGTCTCCACGGAGTTCTATTTGACGTAATTGGTGTGAGTTCGGTCACGTATCTTGCGCTCGACCAATAGCAGCTCTCTTTGTTGCGAGGATACGGCCATCGGGTGACAACTACATCCACAGAGTAATGTCATGATATATATCTGTATGTCGTGTATGTCATACATGTCATGATGAATTGAAAATGGGGGACCCTGATGTAAACAAGACGAAAGTCTCTCTCTGGTCTGCATCCCCTTAACAATTGTGTGTATTGAGCCGTTCTGTATTTGTACCCATTCTGCAATCTGTTAATAAAGTTTTCAATCAATCAAGATAAGATATTCCTTTATTGGTCCCCTTGGGGAAATTCAGGTATCATAGCAGCATGGGGAGGGGAGGTACAGGTAGTAAAAACAAGCAGTGTAAACAATATAACAAGTCAATTATAATTATATATTATATAATTAACTAACTAACTAACTGAAATATACAGTATTCACATAAGGTGCAGTATGCATAAGGTAGTGTTATTGTCCTTTTTAGGTTCCTAGTAGTTGTAGTTGGATGTCTGGCAGCAGTCCCTGCCCACTGTTGTGGAGCCTGATGGCCGCTGGTATGAAGGACTGGCCGAGGCGGTTAGTTGAGTGTCAGGGGGTATGAGTCTGTGACTGAACGTGCATCTCATCTGTATGCCATCTAGTTTTATTGTTTACAGTGATGTTTATGTAGCTCTGCTAGTTGCTAGCTTTCAGAACCAATGCTTGTGTTGTGTACCCTCACCTCTTCCTCCCCCCACACACACTAGGTCCTAGTGACTAGGACAATAGAGCTAGCTATGCACCTCTGGGGGAAGGGGGGGCTAACAAGATGGCATACACAGTATCTGAAGAAAACTAGAATGCTAGTTATGTAAACAAAAACACAGCTAAACTGTCTCTCAGCATAGCATCAAATAGTCTATTTCTCATATTAGTGTAGCTAGGCTTAGGTGTCAGCACTTATTGGGATCTATTGGGGTTGTGACTCTACAAGTGCCCATCGTGCACTGTAAACCCTAAAAAGTTATCAGAACTTTAAAAAGTTGAGGCAATCAATTGCCTACATGTTTTCAAGTTGATGAACTCAAATGTTTTCAGTTGGCTAAGACTTACAGTTCTCAGTTAAGGCAACTCAAATATGTTCTGTTACTGTGACTTACAGTTCTCAGTTAAGGCAACTGTCAAATATGTTCCGTTACTGTGACTTACAGTTCTCAGTTAAGGCAACTCAAATGTGAGACAAGAAGATGTTCCTGTGTGTCTGCAAAACTGCCATGTACAGATATTTGTCAATGCCAAAACTGTGCAAATGTTTCTAAGGAAACTGAGGATATAGGGCTAAATGGGATGATGACTCAGATGACAGTGGTGAGGATAATTAACGTCAGTGTTGCCTGGGAAGTGTGGTGGTGGATGAGGGAGTTCCATAAGCTAACATACTTTAAACATCACTATGAACTAGCAGAGCTACATAAACATCACTGTAAACAATAAAACTAGATGGCATACCGTATCTGAGAAAACTAGAATGCTAGTTATTGTCATGGCAAATATGGTAAAACAAAAACACAGCTAAACTGTCAAATAGTGTGTCCACATCTTGATTGATAACTTTTATAACAGTTTGCAGAATGGGTACAATACAGTACGGCTCAATACACACAATTGAGAGGATGCAGACAAGAGAAAGACTGTAGTCTTGTTTACATCAGGGTCCCCCATTTTCAATTCATCATGACATTTATCACAAACACGACATACAGATATATCATGACATTTATGACACAAATTAAATCGATCTCTAAACAATGTTTGTATGTCTCCGTAATAGTATGATTCTGGCCTGGTAGGTTAACCGTTAAGCCACCGTTCGACGCAGTTTCTATATCTATCCCACCGTGTCCGTGTAAAATCTTGTACAAGTTCTTTCTGAACGGACGTGAGATGCATATAACATTGTTTAGAAACCTTTTTGCGAACTTTAGAAGGTGTTTTTTTTCCATTTTCGTCTGTAATGTTACTCGGTGGATAGGGATGGGAACCAAAAACCGGTTCCTGTTGGGAGCCGGTTCCTAATTGTCCGATTCCTGGAATCGCATGCCTCTGTGACTATCGATTCCTCTGATCGCTGCCATGTTTTTCCGACAGTTGCGCATTTTAAAACAATAACGTTAGCGCCACGCATGCAGCCATAGCAGACTATTTGATTCCTTAACACTATGGCGTCCGGAGCCCCGCGGCGATTTAGGCCTCAGAGGACTGTAAACAAACCGATGTACTTTTTTTTTTTTTTTTTTATTATTGCAAAACAAAAATTATTAAAAGTCAGTACTCAACACACAATGCATAATGAAACTTTCAGTAAAGGTGGTTAAAATACATGCAAGTACAGAAACAAGATAAAACAAAAATAGTCTATAATAACATTTTAACCGTATACAGTGTATATCCAGCGAAATTACAATTATATAAATGTTAGTATAGAATATACCCCTAATACCTATTTTCTAAAACCCTACACACATATGCTCCAGCTCGAACCCCCCCCTCCCGGACCCCCTCTTGGATAGTACCTCCATTATCCCTCACTCCTAACCAGACACTACCATTATAAGCTAGCTTTTATTCTCTCCACCACTTCTACCCACATTGACATTTTGGATTCATTGAGACCCAGAATTCTTGCTGTAGATATTTCTTGATATATCACATCGAGATATGTAAGAAACCACACTTTTCGGCACATTTTTTCCGGTTGAAACCAACGTGATGCGATCAGTTTTTTTAGCTACTGTGATACCCGATAAAACCAATCTCTTTAGTTGTGGATTCACTGCAAACTCAAAAACATCATTCAATAGTAATACCGAGGGGTGTACAGGTATATTCCAAGATACGAGTATTGATAATTGTTGGGACACATCTTTCCAGAATGCCTTAACTGGTGGGCAGTCCTAATACATGTGCATAAATCTTCCTTCGTCCCCATTTGTACATTGGGAGCATTTGGAGTCTTGTTTAAGCCCCATTTTGCACAGCCTTATAGGAGTCAAGTATGTCCTGTGAATATAGTTCAGATTGATTTGTTGATGATCCGGGTTCCTTGATGTAAGTCGGACATTTGCCCAGGCTCCTTGCCAATCAAAGTCATTTTCCAGGTCTGGTATATCCCTCCTCCAGACAGTGTCTAGTTGAAGGGTTTCATACGAGGACGTTAGTAATTGATAATAAAAACCTGATACAAAACCTCCCAATGTTTCTCTTTCATAGAAAAATTTGTGGTATCTGTGGTGTTCAATTGGTATGAGTAATGGAACACCGTGAGACCTCAGACAAAGTCGTAACTGTATGTAAAAAAGCCATGTGGACTCGGTGAGGTTAAACTTTGTGCATATTTCGACATAACTACAGAGGCCCTGGTTATTAAAAATATCCCCTAATGAGTGTATGCCTTGCTCTTCCCATATAGGGAATCTTATAGGGCGTTTTCCCATTAAGAGTGCATTGTTATTGAATATGGGAGTGTGATTATGCCATTCTTGAGGGTTAGGATATTTCTTTTGTGTTTCCCGCCATGTTCTGATTGCATGGGTAATTATTGGGCCAAATTCTCGCTCACAATGCTTGATTGAAAGTTTAGTGTGTGCTATGTCTTTCAGTCTCTGTGGGGCTACTATGTTTTCTTCTAATTCTCTCCAAGATACCAAAGCCTGGGGGTCAAACCATATCTTCAATGGTCTTAATGTGAAAGCCTTAAAATATTGTAAAAAATCTGGAACTGCCATGCCACCGTCTGCTTTATTTCTCTGTGCGGTGGATCTTTTTATGCGAGGTGGTTTGTTATTCCAAATAAATTTGTATGTGGAGGTTTGTAATCTTTTCCAGTAGCCCTCTGGAGGAGGTAACGGAAGCATTGAGCTGAAGAAATTGATTCTTGGTAATACATCCATCTTAACTATTGATACCCTTGCCTGTACTGAGTTTTTAAGTTTTGCCCACCTGTCCAGGTCGTCTTTGATTTTGTTCTGTATTTTTGTGTAATTGTGCTTCACCGTTTGTCTTATGGTGGGAAATATTTCCACACCCAAGCATCTAAAATGTTTGACCATGGGTATCGCACCTGGGAGGGTTGTGTCTTTTTTTGCACTAATGTTAAGAGGAAGAAAAGCCGACTTCGGCCAATTTATTTTAAATCCCGATAAATCACCAAAGTTCTCTATCAACTTGAGTATATGCGGCAATGTGTTGTTGGGGTTTTGCATGAACAATATTACGTCGTCCGCATATAAACTAATTTTATGTTGTGTGCCCTTGATTACTATTGGTTCTATGTGTTGGGATTGTCTTATAAATTGTGCTAAAGGTTCTAATGATAGATCGAATAGTCCGGGACTAAGAGGGCAACCCTGTCTGGCTGAGCGTGATACCGGAAAGATATCGGAGATGAATGTGCCTGTTGTAATCCTGGCCGATGGGTCCTTGTATAGTACTTTAATCATATCAATGAATCCTTTTCCTAACCCCATCCTTTCTAATACTGCCCATAGAAACGACCATTCCAACCTGTCAAATGCTTTCATAGCATCCAGGGATAGCATCGCCTTAGGTGTGGTGTCCTCTTTGTCTGCATCTAGTACGTGCAGTATTCGCCTTATGTTATCATTGATCAGGCGACCTTTTATGAAGCCTGTTTGGTCCGGATGAACTAAAGACGTCATATGCTTTTGCAATCTGATGGCTAATATCTTAGAGTACAGTTTGACATCGGTTCCGAGGAGGCTTAAAGGTCGGTAACTACCGCACTCAGTGGGGTCTTTGTCTTTTTTGTGAAGAACTGAAATGAGTGCGATATTTTGGTGTTTATGGAAGCTCCCCTCTTTGACTGAGTATAAGATCATATTTAGTAATAAGGGTCCAAATATGTCCCAGCAAGAAATGTACATTTCTGATGGGATACCGTCAATTCCCGGAGCCTTACCGTTTTTCATTCCGGATATGGCCTTCTTGAGTTCTTCTAATGTGATCGGTGCTTCTAACTGTTTAGCGTCGTCCTCCGAAAGTTTAGGGAGAGTAATTTGATTAAGATATGTGTCTAATTTGTCTTGATCAAAGGTCGTTTCTGAATTATACAAATCGGAGTAGAATTCTTTGAATGTATCGTTTATTATTTTGGGTTCTGTTACTAGAGCTTGTTGTTTCCTAATGGCAGTTATATCTGCAAATTTTGCATTAATTCTTAATCGCATGGCTAATAGGTGACTAGGTTTAGAACCTTGGAAGTACTGCTGTTGTCTTGTGCTGCGTATTTGCAATTCCGATTTTTGTCTGTATATTGCTTTGATCTCTGTCTTTAGAATGTTAACTTGGTTTTCTAGTCTAGTAGAGTTGTTGTAATTTAAAGAATTAAAAAGCGTTGAGTAAAGCGTTTCCATTTCAGACAGTTTTGTGCATTGATTTTTGCGCAATATGGAGGAAAATCTATCCGTGAAATCCTTGATCATACCCTTTACCGACATCCATAATATTCTGGGGTCTTGCTCCGCGTTAGCATTATCCCGTAGGAATACTGTGAGAGCTTCTTTAATTTGTGTAATGAATTCCTTGTTGTTACGCAGCATAGAATTAAAACGCCATCTTGGGGCCCGGGAAGATAGTGTACCAAATGTTGCTTTCAGGATTAAGTAGCAGTGATCTGATAGCGCATTGGGTGTCATTTCCACTTCATATTTATCAAATATTCTCGGGGATGCAAAGACGTAATCAATTCTGGATAGTGTGTTGTGTCTCGCCGAACGACAGGAGTACTTACGGGTCATGGGATTAAGTGAACGCCATAAATCAATTACCCCTGTTGACTTTGACCAATCTTTTAATGCTTTAGATGCATTTTTTTGTTCGCTGGAAAAGGCAAGGTAAGTTTTGTCCATCCTTGGGTTCCAAATGGCATTAAAATCCGCACCTATTATATATGAGTACTCGGGATGGTTTAACATTTCTCCGGTTAGTGAAGTGAAGAAACCCACTTCGTACAAATTTGGGGCATATACCGCTGCCAACGCAATTTTCCTGTTATTATGTATAATCCTAGCTATAGTTATGCGCCCCTCAGCATCCGACCATACCCCTTTCAATTCGATATTTAATTTGTGTCTGACGACTATGGCTACCCCTCTAGTTCTCATAACAAAAGAAGAGTGACTAATATTATGGTATATGTTATCCGCTAACGTATTTATGTCTTCCTCTAAAATGTGCGTTTCGCTTAATAGAGCCACGTCCACCGATGTACTTTCTAAGAGCTTTATATATAATTTATAGTATTGCTATCTGTCCATTCTCATTGTCACTTGAGTGCATAAACCGTGCCTTCATAATGGCTTAAAGAAAATAAAAATCCATCGGTTGGTTGTCATTTTATAGCGTCGTGAATATAAGGTATATCGCACTTTTCGTCTAGGCTTTTCTGCAGGAGGCTGCAAAAAAGGCTAAACGTTGGCGCCGTTATATCAAACACCATTTCTGCTGTATATATACGAATGAAATAAAACAAACTGCGTAGCATCCAGACTATTACAGAGCATCTATGGATGAAATGGGGGTGGCGGGGAACGCCGATCAGTATTATTGATTAGCAATAGAGTGTGCGTTCCGATAGCAAATGTCCGTAGTCTATCACGTTAGGTTATAAAACAATGTCCAATCCAGCTGTAATTTGGGGTAATATTATCCTACCGTCAGGCCATGTGATCGCCGGCAGCATTTCCTCACCAGTCATCGGATTCTGGTAGATCGATATGCACATTGGCTAATCATAAATCCCATTATTCCACGCTGAAAAAAACGTTCGGCAAGCTGATCCAAGATGGAGGGGCTTCGTTTGGAATCAAGGATCTATGATCCGCCCACAGGACTGTAAAAGCATTTTTTGTTTTTTAAATCCCATCAATGATACTGCAGTGGAGCGATGGCGCCCCTAAGCGGATCTGGCCGGTACTGCATGTTTCGAAAATCAAATATGTGGAAAGATCCTGCTAGTGGATCGGGTACCTAATAAGCGTTATAAATATGGAATAAAACAATAACAACTTGCCACAAGTATATACGTGGCTCGGGTCCACAACGCATGGAATCGAAACACGTATATACTTGTGTCTGGTCCTTAAAGTGTTAAGGGCTCGAAATTGACTGTTTCTATGTGCAGTGAAAATTACTCCAATGCTTTGCAACCTAGTCATTCATTTAATTCGGGGTAAGCTAACGTTAGCCGCGGAGATAACACTAGCTAACGCTAGCTAACTATGCTCATGCCAGAGTGAGAGAACAGCTGATCTGAGCTAGAAAAAAAGGGTGGGGGCGAGCGGGGAGGGAGCCGTCTCAAGGAGCCCTTTCTGTGTGTGTGTGTGTGTGTGTGTGTGTGTGTGTGTGTGTGTGTGTGTGTGTGTGTGTGCGCACGCTGGTCTTCTGAAAGACCAGATGACAGAGGAGTCAGAGGAATAACGACCTGTTGAATGCAACTACAGTTCAATAGATTAAAGTAGTTTAAGAGAATCTCAAATACATTATTTTATTTAAGTGTATAGTTAATATTTTTTTACAGTTTTTGTATTTTTCTGACATGGGGGCTCAACAATAAATGACAATCATAAATGTCAAGTTGCATGTTGTTATTCTAACCAGCTTAGTTCCGTTGCATTTCCAATTTATTTATTTAAATTATAAATGTATCAGGGATCGATAAGGGAATCGACAAAGAATCGGATTGATAAGCAGAATCGATAATGGAATTGTATCGATAAAATCGTATCAATTCCCATCCCTATCGGTGGATGTCCTTTGTTGTCACCCGATGGCTGTAACCTTGCAACATGGTCGCCATGGTTTTTCTCCATTTTCGTCCTCTTCTGTACTCGTCGATGTGTACTCCCTTTCCATTGCTTCCATTTACACAAATCTCTTGTTGTCTGTAACTAGGCAACAAAGAGAGCTGCTATTGGTCGAGCGCCAGATACGTGACCAAACTCTTGCGTAACCAATTGTGTAAAATAAAACTCTGTGGTGACAAAGTACCCGTTCGCAAGGAAAGATCTAGTCCCGACTTTAAAATTATGATTGCGCAAAACGGGCAGGTTTGTCAATGGAGAACTTTTTATTCCTAAATCTACACCAATAGATCTTTAGCCAAGAGTGAAAATTGTGTAGTCCGCCGAGGTGGGAACGAGAATTGTTTTCTAGCCACTTCTCAGCCTTCACCATACGGCCTAATAATGCAGGTATATTCAGACAGATATGGATATATATGCAGTAAATATATAAATGGATATATCCAGCACTATTGTACATGCTATCATACAGAGTTATATGGGTAGACTATTTCACGTCTGGTAAATGTTAGGATAGTGTTATTCACCTTCAAAGATGGAAAGAAAATAACGAATAATAATAAATGATATTCTCCTTTGGTTCATTATAATTTACCCAAGCATAGTAACAAACACAATATTTCTGACACTGGGAATACATTCCCTGAGGTCCATAGATGTCCCTAGAAGAACATGCTAATGGTCCTTGTAGAAGTGGAAAAAAGCAGGAAGCCGGACCAGCACTCTCAGGTTGACAATTTTAATCGCAGCCGTCGAATTTTGTCGAAACCTGAGAGTGCTGGTCCGGCTTCCTGCTTTTTTCTACTTATATCTTCGGGATTGCAGCACCCAGTGTCAATTATTGTGAACGCGGTCTAACTTGACTTTCCTTGTAGAAGTGGAGCAATCTTCCTTTTACTTGGGTATGTACTTTTAGGCAAATTTAGAGAGTCTGGCTTCAGTGACGAATCCTTATGGAAGCCAACGGAAGCCAGGCCTCCCTATTAACACTTTGGCTGCCATGGGTTAAATTAATGATATACCATAGATTGCCAGCGCTATTTGTCTATGGAGAACGTCCCCTTCTTTGCAGGGCTATAACTTTTTAAATTCTATTGCTACATTGCCATTATTAGGGCCCATTCAAAGTCCTATATGTATTGTTCATTGTGTAGCAACGTTAAACTTTTTCATTCACATATTCATAGTAAAGTATGGTCTAATGTATAAGTATGTTTTCATCTCTTTCTGCAACTTTCTCCAGAACGTGATATATAGCCCCAAATGCATTATATTGATGATGAAATACAGTTTGATGGCAATCAGCGCGATATAAAAAATTCCAACTAGACGTACTTCTAGAAGTTACTACACGTCATCTGATGTTGACCGGATGGGCGAGGGGGCGTTTATAATTCCGTGGGCAGCGTTATACCAATCATCTAATGTGGGTCAAATGTTGATAAAAGCAGTTAGTATCGAAGATGGTAACGTTACACGCTGAAACTCACCCCAGTCTCCGCGCGCCGTTGGGCGATCATCGTCGAGTAGAAATTTTATCATTATGGGATATATTATTACCCGGTCCATCTCCAGCTTGTATAATGGTATATACGTCCAAATCATGTTGTTTATCGAGTTATTGGCAATCGATCGCTATGTAGAGTGACGAGCTAGAGTGCCGGAACCTATCCCGAGTGGCCGGAAGCAATAGGGCCGACCAGCAAAACCTCTACTGCGCTTCCTGTTAAGCAGTTGCGCCGATCGGCCACCAGATGGCGCTCCTGAACCGCCAGAGAGCTCAGTGGGTCCTGCTGGTGAATCTCAGGCCAGCGGAGGGGGAATATGAATCCGATTCCAGATTTTTGAAATATTGATATAAGGACGCTGTACAGCGTCCCCCGGCAACTTTAGCATCGCCAGCAAAGACGTTGTAAATCGTTTTTAGGCAGTCAAAGTGTTAAAATATGAATTAATATCAAATATGAAAAATGAAATATGAAAAAAAATATATATATATATAATTTTTTTTTAATATAGTTTACATTCTTTTTCATCTGTGCATCCGTGTTATATATATATATTTTTTTTTTAAATGTCTCCCTCTTCTCCTTCTCACTCCCTCTAACACACTGTCAGACTCACTGCAGCTATAGAGGAGAGGAGGCAGAGGGTAGGTCTCTTTCTCCAGCCTCAACCATGTGATTCATGTATGTAGAGTCCAAAACCGATACTAGCCAATCAGATTCGAGCTGACTGCCACACCTTAAAAGTTTTAAACGGGGCTGTGAGCAGAATCATGAGTGTGGCATCCCCTCTGCACACCTCCCCTCTGCACTCTGAAAATTGTATTAACCCGTGACTGCTCCCACGGGCCGAATATTGCCCCGATCCTCGCGAGATTAAATCCACGGGTACCTCTCGGCGTGCCGAAGCTTTTCCTAAATCACTTCCATCATCGAAAACGAGGGGAAAAGGTCGGCTCGCGACCCTGAAAATGTCGCGTGATTTTAAAGACGCTGCATTAAGTGAGCCTATTATGGGATCCATGCAAGCTTTCTATCGTGGAAACATCTGGGCGTCCCGCAACTTTTACTCATTCACATGTAGCCCCGAAAATGCTTAGAAAAGGAAAGCCGCAAGCGTGGAATAAACTCGCCGAAACGGAAAAGTGTCCCACGGGCACGCCGTGATTCCGATCCGCGTGAAAACATTCACGGCCATAGAGGAGACCGTGGGACACCTTTTTGCAACCGAATACGTGTCTCGAATTTGCTCCCACGCGGCGCGCAAAATCGTGCAAGGAAAAATCGGACCAAAAATTAACCAATGCTCCAGCAGTATTAATGACCCTGATGTAAACAAGACAAACGTCTTTCTCTGGTCTGCATCCCCTTATACAATTGTGTGTATTGAGCCGTACTGTATTGTACCCATTCTGCAATCTGTTAAATAAATAAAAATAAAGTTTGACTGGCCGCCGAGCCATACTGTAGTGTACATGGTGACTGCTTGACTTATTTTATTTGTTGTTGTGGCATCGCGTGGGTTGTTATTTTACCCACGCGACGCCACTGTCTGGCTTAAGAGGTTAAAGTCAACACTTATAAAGTCATAATGTTTACAGATTAAAGTCAACATTTCCATACTTGTTTCCATGCAGTCCAAACAGCTCTTCTCCTGGTTCAGCTGTGACGGTTTCATGCAGTTCACCAAACAGACAGTTATCTCAAACCAAGGTGTGAGAGGCTATGAGGGGTGGTCAAATTCAGACCAATCTTGGGGGGAAAGTAAGGAAAGAAATATCAGTACATTTTACATTCATCCTAACAAACAAAGGTCTAACTTTTCAGTTGAAATTCATCAGGAACACAGAAAGCCAAGCAATAACCACCAATCCTTAACCAGCTATACAGGCAGTGCTCTTTTCCTAGGCTAACAAATTGCAAAGGAAGGGAAATCCTGACAGGAAGATTTTCATAAGAACTGAAAAACACATGGGTGTACTGTATACATCATTTCATCATCATCATTTATTTATTCGTACATGGAATCACCACAGTCCAACAGTACATATTAATATAATTCACCAAATTCCATGGCCGAAAGGAACAGGAAGAAGAAATATTCTTATATATACCTGCCCCTACACCAGGGGTGTACAGTGCAATATATATGTTGCACGTGCGACACTGACGTCAGTCTGTGCGATGAATGAATTGACTTCACTAGCACGGGTGCGATGGCCCGTGGCGCAAGCCAAAAAAAAGAAAAAAAGTGTGACGGTAAATGAATGGACCACGGCGCTATCCACTTGGTACTTGTAGTCTTGTGCGATTAAATACAATGTCCCTTCTGCGTAAGACTCCATATATCAAACACCAAATCCCATAATCCCTAGCGAACAATATCCCCGCGAGTTGCGAGCAGTGACTATCCGCTCGGCTCAGCTCACAACACAGCAGGTGAGCAGGATCTCAGCAACAGACAGTAGCCTTTGGAACGCGGACATTGAAACAGAGCTAGTGGATAGTGTTGTCGCGACCCAAAACAAATCCCTGCCGTTTTATTCGGCAACGGGTCAAATGCATATAATATGCTTTGCAATCCTCGCGTCATAAAGTCCGAAATGAACGTTACGTTAGCATGAGCTAACAACAAGCTGTTCATAGCCATATAGAGAGAACAGCAGACGGGCAGAGTGAGGAAGAGGGGGCAGACATTCTCCCTTCTCTGTGTGTGTGTGTGTGTGTGCGTTTGGAAAGATCACATGAAGTCAGACGAGTATATTATATTGATAGTAAATGTACTGAGGGTGGACAGATAATGTTGATATTTAAACATAAAAAATACAATACAAAATAAATGTATTCATGATCATGCAACATAAAACGGTTGCGTGTTGTGAGTTCCAAAACATTTAACTTAAAGTTTAAAGCTCAATATATCAAAACGTGGCACTTTACGGTGAACAGGAGGTCTATGTGTATTAAAAACAATAGATTGTTTTTCCTTTAAAAGTCTGGAAGAGGTCAAAAATAAAAATGTCAAATGATATTTCCGTTGCCTTTTTTGAGTTGATCTAAATGTTACTGATTGTGTTAAATGGGCTTATGTTATGATATCGTCTCATATCGATTGCAGGCACCTGCATCGTATCATATCGTGGCATATATCAGCAAATATCGTATTGTTGTCCAAAGAATCTATATCGTATCGTAATGAAACTGGTGATTCCCACCCCTAGTAGAGTCCATACACCCAACACCAAATCCCATAATTCCTTACACGTAACGTGTCTGGCTGTGTGATGTCAACTTGTCAGCATAAAATGACAGCCAAACATGGCACTGCAACTAAATAACACAAATACAATAGGCACATTTGTGACTGTTACAAATATAACACATTTTATACTTGTGCTACAAGATTTTGGCCTGTGCTACAAAACGATCAACCTCTGTAGCACCAGTGCTATGTGCAAAAAAAGTTAACGTACAGCCCTGCCTACACACATACAACACACCGATAGACTTATTGCGTAAAACTAGGGGTGTAAAGGTACACATATCCGTACCGAACCGTTTCAGTGTGTACCGTACCGTACCGAACGGCTTTGTACCGAACTAATACAATGGTATGTTAACCACTAACTACCGCCCACCGGGGGCTGTTTTTTTCACTATCTAATATAATTATTATTATTTAAAGTTTTTTACAAGTCGATTATTCATTTCAATATAGAATATTCGTTGACAGCCCTACAAGTACAATTGGTTACTGCACACTACATCACCCCTGAGTGGAACCACTGTACCAAAAACCCGTACCGAACCTTGACTTCAAAACCGAGGTACGTACCGAACCGTGGTTTTTGTGTACCGTTACACCCCTACGTAAAACCAAACAGAATATACCCATTTTGCACAAATGGAAACATCAACACAACTCAATTAAATCAACATAAAGAAACCCATTTTGTGTATCTATCAGTCAAACTACTATTTAGGTTAATTAATTTATACACACACACACACGTATCTATACATTTATATTAGGGATGCCCCAATCATGTTTTTTGCCACCGATACCGATCGTCTATGAGCCATATCGGCCGATACCGATCGTTTTTGGTTTTATAAAAAAAAAATTAAATATATACTTTTTTTTTCTAAAATATATATATTATATAATTATACTTGTAGTTGTATTATCTGCGAGACATCGCCACCACGCAACAAGTCAAAATGCTCGCTATCTGCAAACAGCTCCACTGTCTGTGTGTATACTCTGCTTTGGTCAAATCACATTCAGCATGCCCTCAGCAGGGTATATCTGCGGCAGGGTTTCCGTTAGAAAAAATTGTTGCCGGTCTCCGTGACCTGCAAGATTTCAATCTACCGGACAAATGAGATTAATTCCGGTCATAGTTTATTGAGCTTTAAAACAATTGATAGGCAGGCTATATAAAGAATGTCATCCTCAAGGCATGTAGATTTATAATAGTATTACTTAAAACTAGGCTACTTTTGCGTATACAGTCATTAATATATTCCAAATAAAATAAGTCCCTCGATACTCCGTGCTGCTGCTGACTTGAAATAAAATAGACCGCGTATGTGGGCAGTCGGTCCGACACTAAACAGCAGTCTGTTATAATCACATTTTTATGAGCTAACGAATTCCGTTATATTGGACATTTGTATTAATTATATCAAGCGAAGAACTGAGAAAGCAGAGAGATGGCAACATTATCGTGGTTTGCGTGACGACTCTCTCCACCTCGCAACGACTTATTTGCAAAGAGTATGGCGCTGCAGAGCAGCTCATTCAGCTGTTATTGGCTCTTTTCTGGGAACCGCACAGCAGCGCCCCCCACCCAACATTGGCTGAAAATGGCTGAATTGGAGTACTGCTGGAATACTGCATTGTGCTGTTGTTGCTCTGGCTCTGCAGCTTCACAAAAGTTCGCACACCCAGCACTAAGCTCTCGCTGACAACGTCGTTGTCATTATTAGAAGCAACGAGGAAACAAATGTAATGATCGTTTCGTTCATCGCATAGGCTATTTAATTTTAGCCTATTTTAATACAATTCAAATAATCAAATTGTGCTTAGACTCAGGGAATTATTTTCACCGGACATTAAGACCGGAGAGATTAAATGTGTCGGACTTCAACAGATTTTGCCGGTCAAATACCGGTAATTACCGGCTAACGGAAACGCTGATCTGCGGCTCTGCAGATATACCCTACTCCCTCAGCTAGCCCCTTTCGTGACTGCGATGCAAGCCAGGGGCTCGAATATGCATCGAATCAATGTTATAAGACATTGATATCAGGAGCTATCTGTAGCTACTGCTAGCCGGCTAGATAACGTTAAGACAACGCCTCAGTGAACTATTTAGTTTACTGGGACATTTAGTTTTGAACAGTGAGCTAACGTGAGCTAACGTGAGCTACCTAACTAATGGAGGTATCATGCACTACTAGACTATTGCTGGAGCATTTGTTGATATCAGGAGCTATCAGTAGCTAGCCAGCTAGATACTGTTAGACAATGCCTCATGTATTAAACTAAAAGTGAATAGTTGACTGGGTCATTTAGTTTAAACAGTAACGATAGCTAGGTAGCTAACGTTAGCTCACAGAGGTCCCATGCACCAGACTAGAGCAGACTGCCGGAGGCAATAGGAGCCTCTGTTGACACGGGTCTGGGAGGGGCAGGGGAGGAGGAGGAGCAGTGCGCTGCAGCTCTGTGTGCTTGAGAGAGAAGTCAGCGAGTGAGAACTCCGCTAAGAATTGGATCATGTTTTTCGATCGGTTTTCACGATCGGCGAAAATAAAGCATTATCGGAATTCACCGATCTCATATTTATACTGAATATCGGCCGATATTAATCGCTGGCCGATCGATCGGGGCATCCCTAATTTATATAATGTATTATTCTATATTATATAGGGCTGTCTTAAATACTTCGAAGCTTCGTTCGATGGGCATGGGATTAGAATATGAAAATAAAAATCGATTAAAAAATATATATATATAGTATGATTTTTTTTTTTTTTTTGTGCAAAATCAACTCCGCCTCTCTTTGTTAATTACAACAAGCAATGCTGTTTGTTATTCAAGATGAGGTCGGACTCGGCACTGACAGATTTGTGTTCATTGTGCTGCTTTTATAAAGCCTCAAATGACGGCTTACAATATTTCATGAAGTCTAAGACCCATCTTAACCCATTCTCCGCCAATACCGTGTTATTTCATATTTTCGTCATGGTATTCATATTTCACCCACAGAGTCTTGGCTGATGCTGTCTGAGCCAGCACAACTCTGCAACGCTTCAATACTACCACCTGGTGGCCGATCTGCCAGTTGCCAAACCGGAAGTGCCCGTTGGAGCTCGGTCCGTCCCCTAATTTCGTCCGGCCACTCGTTTATCGTCCCGGGGCTCAATACAGACACGGTGGATATGGATCTTTGCCATAACTCAATAATCAACATGATTTGGATGTGTATTAGTAATATACAAACCGGAAATGGATCGCATCGATCAACATCACATAATTGGGATCTGTTTGCTCCACTCTCATCGCTACGAGGAGACTGACGTGAGTTTCAGCGTTTTTCTTTATCGATACAAACTGCTCTGATCAATATATCACCCATACTACATAAATCATTTAACGTCGGTCATTGAATTATAAACGACCCCCCCCCCCTCCGTTCACCCGCAGATTATCAGTCATGACGTTTAGGACCATGTACAGTTAAACATTTTAATATAGCGTGGATCGGTATCAAACTGCATTTGATAATCTAATATATGCATTTATGCCTATATCTCATGTTCTATGAAATACTGCAGAAAACGATAAAAACATATTTATACTCTAGACGGTACTTTAGTATGAATGTGTGAATGAAGAAGTAAAACGTTCCTACATCCTGAACGATAGATAATTGATGTTGAATGGGCCATAGTAATGTCAATTTAGCAATACAATTTAAAAAGTTATAGCCCTGCAAAGAAGGTGAACATCTCCATAGACAAATAGCGCTGGCAGAGGATGGTCAAATTGGTGGCAGAGAATGGGTTAAAAAGGTTTAAACTTTACAGCACTGACAAAGTTGAACAAAGTGCTGTACAAGTCCCACAACATAAAAAAAGAGAAAACTGTTTTTTTTATTATTTAAAAAATTTGAAATTTGAAGCTTCGAAATTAAAATCGAATCTCGGCCCCGAAGCTTCGAATTCCAAAAAAAATTCAAAGGTCTAAAAAGTCTGATATTATACTTCCTATATAATTTTTTTTTATTATAATATAACTAAATCATACTACACCATATTGGTACAGTATTATACAATATGTGTATATATTATTATTCTATGTTACGCTGCTATATACTATATTACTATACTCATACTGGCCTATACTGCAATTCTATGCTATGTTATCCTGTTATGCTAAACTGCAATATTATACTAAACTGTGCTATACTGTCTATTTATCTTTTCTTTGTACAACCTTTTGAAGTGAAATATATTAGTAGAACTCTATCATTCTGCAAAGAGTTCCATAGTTTGATACCTATAACTGAGGTGCACCTTTGTTTTAAGGTTGTTCGTGCAAATTGGTGCTTAAAATTGAATTTCCTTCTGCCGTCATCTGGACAGGGAATGAACAACCTCTGTATATTTGCTGGTAATACTCTGCATTTTGCTCTAAACAAAAACTAATAAAGTCTGTATTTCAGCTAACTCTTTAAGTTTCAATAGTCTGGATTTAATAAATAATTCGTTGGTATGTTCTCTTGAACTTACATTGTGAACTATTCTTACTGCTCTCTTCTGTAATATAAATAATGGCGTTATGTTGCTTTCATACGTGTTACCGCACACTTCCACACAGTAACTCAAAATATGGTAGGATGAGTGAACAATATAATATTCGCATAGAATTATAATCAAGCACATTCTTTGCCTTGTTCAAAACAAAAACACTCTTGGCTACCTTCTTTTTTATGTACATTATATGTGGCTTCCATGTCAATTTCTCATCCAACATAACACCCTAAAACTTTAACTAAGATACTCTTTCAATATTAACTCTGTCAATACATAATGCCACATTGTCCTCCTCCTTTCGATTAGTAAATATCATAAATTTCGTTTTTTCCAAATTTAGGGATAACTTATTGTTATCAAACCATTATCTTAACCCTTTCTCTGCCAGGCTTATGTACATCCTTATACCATCCTCTGCCAGCTCTATTTGTCTATGGAGAAGTTCCCCTTATTTGCAGGGCTATAACTTTTTAAATTGTATTGCTAAATTGACATTACTATGGCCCATTCAACGTCAATTATCTATCGTTCAGGATGTAGGAACGTTATACTTTTTCATTCACATATTCATACTAAAATACGGTCTAAAGTATAAATATGTTTTTATCGTTTTCTGCAGCATTCTGCAGAACGTGATTTATAGCCCTAAATGCATTATATTGATGATCAAATACAGTTTGATAGCGATCGGCGCCAGATAAAAAAATTCAAATGGACGTGCTTCTAGAAGTTACTACTTATCATCTGATGTTGACCGGATGGGGGGGGGGGGTCGTTTATAATTCCGTGGCCAACGTTAGATGATTCATCTAGTGTGGGTGATATGATCATTAGAGCAGTTTGTATCGAACACGGTAAAAATAAACGCTGAAACTTACCCCAGTCTCCTCGGGCCGTTGGGCGATTAGCGTGGAGCAAAAAGATTCCTATTATGGGCAGGGCTGTACGCTAAGCTTTTTCACTAGGGGCACACTTGCCCCTAAATGAGAAATTTAGGGGCAAAAAATATTTTTTAGGGGCAAATTTTTAAATAACAATTTTACCATTATTTATATCGATTGTTTTTGATTAAAAAAAAAAGAAAAAAATTTATTTTATATAATTTTTCTTTTTTTTATAAAATATATATATTATATAATCATACTTGTAGTTGTATTATCTGCGAGACATCGCCACCACGCAACAAGTCTAAATGCTCGCTATATGCAACCAGCTCCACTGTCTGTGTGTACTGAGTAGCCTCCAGCTACGGCCAGGATTCTCCGGAGCTGCAGCTGGGCCCTATACTGAAGCCTCCAGCTACGGCCAGGATTCTCCGGCGCTGCAGCTGGTCCCTATTGACTATTCAGCGTGCCCTCAGCTCGAATACGCATCGACTCAGTGTTATAAGACATTGATATCAGGACGGAGCTATCTGAACTATTTAGTTTAATGGGACGTTTCGTTTTGAACAGTAAGCTAACGCAAGCTATCATGCACTACTAGACTTACTGGAGCATTTGTTGATAGCTATCAGTAGCTAGCCGGCTGGCAGGCTCACCGAGGTCCCAGTGTTTACAACAGCCACGGGTGCGAGAGGGCTGGAGGAGGAGCAGACGCTGCAGCTCGCTGATCATACCTGCTGAGTGCTCACTGCTCAGCTCGCGTGAGTGACGGCATCGCGTCATCACACGCCTTGGATAATTTAGGAGTGAAATGCGAATCCAAGGCTTGAAAGCACTACTCGCAAGCCCGCCCCCAGATAATATTTACCAATCGCAACGGCCAATTAAAGGGGCAATTCGCGACGATATCATCGCACTGTACAGCCCTGATGGGATGTTGAAATATGCGATCCATCTCCAGGTTGTATAATAGTATATACGTCCAAATCATGTTGTTTATCGAGTTATTGGTAACGGATCGCTATCCATTGTGTCGAGCTCGAGTCCCGGGACCTATAGCGAGTGGTCGGACCGAATTTGGATGAGCACCAGTTTCCGCTTCCGGTTTGGGCGATCCGCCGATCCGCCACCAGATGGCGCTCTTGAACCGTTGGAGAGTTGAGAGGGGATCAAGAGTAGATCTCAAGTCTCCGCGGGAGAAATATGATGATCACAGATTTTTTAAATATTGATCTCTCAATGACGTGTTACGGCGTCATTGGCAGATTAACACTTTAGTTGCCAGAGGACGAGTTTAGGCGTCCTTCCCCGCCATGCTAAAGTTGCCGAAGACGCCGTAACTCGTCTTTGATATCAATATTTCAAAAATCTGTGATCGGAATCATATTTTCCATCCGCAGCCTTCACACACAGTTCAGAGCTCCTCTCAATCCTCTAGCGGTTCAAGAGCGCCATCTGGTGGCCGATCGGCAGAAGCGCCAAACAGGAAGTGATGTGGCTGAAGTGCTGTTCACCCATATTACTTCCGGCCACTCTCTATAGCTCCTGCGACTCCATCTTGACACAATACATAGCGATCCGTTGCAAATAACTCGATAAACAACATGATTTGGACGTATATACCATTGTACAACCTGGAAATGGACCGGGTATTTTTACATCCCATAATGGAAAACTGTCTACCCCACGCTGATCGCCCAACGGCCCGCGGAGACTGGGGTGAGTTTTAGCGTGTAATATTTCCGTGTTCGATACTAACTGATCTGATGAACATATGTCCCACATTAGATGAATGGTATAATGCTGCCCACGGAATTATAAACGCCCCCTCGCCCATCCGGTCAACATCAGATGACGTGTAGTAACTTCCAGAAGTACTTCCAGTTGGAATTTTTTATATCGCGCTGATTGCTATCAAACTGTATTTCATCATCAATATAATGCATTTGGGGCTATAAATCACGTTCTGGAGAAAGCTGCAGAAAGAGATGAAAACATACTTATACTTTAGATCATATTTTAGTATGAATATGTGAATGAAAAAGTTTAACGTTGCTACACCATGAACAATACATATAGGACCTTGAATGGGCCCTAATAATGGCAATCTAGCAATAGAATTTAAAAAGTTATAGCCCTGCAAAGAAGGGGAACTTCTCCATGTTAAATAGAGCTGGCAACAGATGGTATATCATGAATTTAGCCTTAGGCAATCAAAGTGTTAAGCATGGCGGGGAATGACGAGTTACGGCGTCCTTGGCGATTAAAGGGTTAAGTTTACACATTTCATTTACAATGTCATATGCTAATTTTTTAAGGTATTTTCCTGAACTGAAGACATTTGTATCGTCAGCAAATAAAACAAATTGCAATATGTTTGACACTTCACATATATCATTAATATATCAAATAAAAGTTTGGGCCCCAGGACCGAACCTTGAGGGACACCACATTCAATATTCATACATTCAGATGTGTAACCAGTAGGGCTGTCTTAAATACTTTGAAGCTTCGAAGCTTCGTTCGAAACATCAACACAACTCAATTAAATCAACATAAAGAAACCCATTTTGTGTATCTATCAGTCAAACTACTATTTAGGTTCATTAATTTATACACACACACACACGTATCTATACATTTATATTAGGGATGCCCCAATCATGTTTTTTGCCACCGATACCGATCGTCTATGAGCCATATCGGCCGATACCGATCGTTTTTGGTTTTATAAAAAAAAATTAAATATATACTTTTTTTTTCTAAAATATATATATTATATAATTATACTTGTAGTTGTATTATCTGCGAGACATCGCCACCACGCAACAAGTCAAAATGCTCGCTATCTGCAAACAGCTCCACTGTCTGTGTGTATACTCTGCTTTGGTCAAATCACATTCAGCATGCCCTCAGCAGGGTATATCTGCGGCAGGGTTTCCGTTAGAAAAAATTGTTGCCGGTCTCCGTGACCTGCAAGATTTCAATCTACCGGACAAATGAGATTAATTCCGGTCATAGTTTATTGAGCTTTAAAACAATTGATAGGCAGGCTATATAAAGAATGTCATCCTCAAGGCATGTAGATTTATAATAGTATTACTTAAAACTAGGCTACTTTTGCGTATACAGTCATTAATATATTCCAAATAAAATAAGTCCCTCGATACTCCGTGCTGCTGCTGACTTGAAATAAAATAGACCGCGTATGTGGGCAGTCGGTCCGACACTAAACAGCAGTCTGTTATAATCACATTTTTATGAGCTAACGAATTCCGTTATATTGGACATTTGTATTAATTATATCAAGCGAAGAACTGAGAAAGCAGAGAGATGGCAACATTATCGTGGTTTGCGTGACGACTCTCTCCACCTCGCAACGACTTATTTGCAAAGAGTATGGCGCTGCAGAGCAGCTCATTCAGCTGTTATTGGCTCTTTTCTGGGAACCGCACAGCAGCGCCCCCCACCCAACATTGGCTGAAAATGGCTGAATTGGAGTACTGCTGGAATACTGCATTGTGCTGTTGTTGCTCTGGCTCTGCAGCTTCACAAAAGTTCGCACACCCAGCACTAAGCTCTCGCTGACAACGTCGTTGTCATTATTAGAAGCAACGAGGAAACAAATGTAATGATCGTTTCGTTCATCGCATAGGCTATTTAATTTTAGCCTATTTTAATACAATTCAAATAATCAAATTGTGCTTAGACTCAGGGAATTATTTTCACCGGACATTAAGACCGGAGAGATTAAATGTGTCGGACTTCAACAGATTTTGCCGGTCAAATACCGGTAATTACCGGCTAACGGAAACGCTGATCTGCGGCTCTGCAGATATACCCTACTCCCTCAGCTAGCCCCTTTCGTGACTGCGATGCAAGCCAGGGGCTCGAATATGCATCGAATCAATGTTATAAGACATTGATATCAGGAGCTATCTGTAGCTACTGCTAGCCGGCTAGATAACGTTAAGACAACGCCTCAGTGAACTATTTAGTTTACTGGGACATTTAGTTTTGAACAGTGAGCTAACGTGAGCTAACGTGAGCTACCTAACTAACGGAGGTATCATGCACTACTAGACTATTGCTGGAGCATTTGTTGATATCAGGAGCTATCAGTAGCTAGCCAGCTAGATACTGTTAGACAATGCCTCATGTATTAAACTAAAAGTGAATAGTTGACTGGGTCATTTAGTTTAAACAGTAACGATAGCTAGGTAGCTAACGTTAGCTCACAGAGGTCCCATGCACCAGACTAGAGCAGACTGCCGGAGGCAATAGGAGCCTCTGTTGACACGGGTCTGGGAGGGGCAGGGGAGGAGGAGGAGCAGTGCGCTGCAGCTCTGTGTGCTTGAGAGAGAAGTCAGCGAGTGAGAACTCCGCTAAGAATTGGATCATGTTTTTCGATCGGTTTTCACGATCGGCGAAAATAAAGCATTATCGGAATTCACCGATCTCATATTTATACTGAATATCGGCCGATATTAATCGCTGGCCGATCGATCGGGGCATCCCTAATTTATATAATGTATTATTCTATATTATATAGGGCTGTCTTAAATACTTCGAAGCTTCGTTCGATGGGCATGGGATTAGAATATGAAAATAAAAATCGATAAAAAAATATATATATATAGTATGATTTTTTTTTTTTTTTTGTGCAAAATCAACTCCGCCTCTCTTTGTTAATTACAACAAGCAATGCTGTTTGTTATTCAAGATGAGGTCGGACTCGGCACTGACAGATTTGTGTTCATTGTGCTGCTTTTATAAAGCCTCAAATGACGGCTTACAATATTTCATGAAGTCTAAGACCCATCTTAACCCATTCTCCGCCAATACCGTGTTATTTCATATTTTCGTCATGGTATTCATATTTCACCCACAGAGTCTTGGCTGATGCTGTCTGAGCCAGCACAACTCTGCAACGCTTCAATACTACCACCTGGTGGCCGATCTGCCAGTTGCCAAACCGGAAGTGCCCGTTGGAGCTCGGTCCGTCCCCTAATTTCGTCCGGCCACTCGTTTATCGTCCCGGGGCTCAATACAGACACGGTGGATATGGATCTTTGCCATAACTCAATAATCAACATGATTTGGATGTGTATTAGTAATATACAAACCGGAAATGGATCGCATCGATCAACATCACATAATTGGGATCTGTTTGCTCCACTCTCATCGCTACGAGGAGACTGACGTGAGTTTCAGCGTTTTTCTTTATCGATACAAACTGCTCTGATCAATATATCACCCATACTACATAAATCATTTAATGTCGGTCATTGAATTATAAACGACCCCCCCCCCCTCCGTTCACCCGCAGATTATCAGTCATGACGTTTAGGACCATGTACAGTTAAACATTTTAATATAGCGTGGATCGGTATCAAACTGCATTTGATAATCTAATATATGCATTTATGCCTATATCTCATGTTCTATGAAATACTGCAGAAAACGATAAAAACATATTTATACTCTAGACGGTACTTTAGTATGAATGTGTGAATGAAGAAGTAAAACGTTCCTACATCCTGAACGATAGATAATTGATGTTGAATGGGCCATAGTAATGTCAATTTAGCAATACAATTTAAAAAGTTATAGCCCTGCAAAGAAGGTGAACATCTCCATAGACAAATAGCGCTGGCAGAGGATGGTCAAATTGGTGGCAGAGAATGGGTTAAAAAGGTTTAAACTTTACAGCACTGACAAAGTTGAACAAAGTGCTGTACAAGTCCCACAACAAAAAAAGAGAAAACTGTTTTTTTTATTATTTAAAAAATTTGAAATTTGAAGCTTCGAAATTAAAATCGAATCTCGGCCCCGAAGCTTCGAATTCCAAAAAAAAATTCAAAGGTCTAAAAAGTCTGATATTATACTTCCTATATAATTTTTTTTTATTATAATATAACTAAATCATACTACACCATATTGGTACAGTATTATACAATATGTGTATATATTATTATTCTATGTTACGCTGCTATATACTATATTACTATACTCATACTGGCCTATACTGCAATTCTATGCTATGTTATCCTGTTATGCTAAACTGCAATATTATACTAAACTGTGCTATACTGTCTATTTATCTTTTCTTTGTACAACCTTTTGAAGTGAAATATATTAGTAGAACTCTATCATTCTGCAAAGAGTTCCATAGTTTGATACCTATAACTGAGGTGCACCTTTGTTTTAAGGTTGTTCGTGCAAATTGGTGCTTAAAATTGAATTTCCTTCTGCCGTCATCTGGACAGGGAATGAACAACCTCTGTATATTTGCTGGTAATACTCTGCATTTTGCTCTAAACAAAAACTAATAAAGTCTGTATTTCAGCTAACTCTTTAAGTTTCAATAGTCTGGATTTAATAAATAATTCGTTGGTATGTTCTCTTGAACTTACATTGTGAACTATTCTTACTGCTCTCTTCTGTAATATAAATAATGGCGTTATGTTGCTTTCATACGTGTTACCGCACACTTCCACACAGTAACTCAAAATATGGTAGGATGAGTGAACAATATAATATTCGCATAGAATTATAATCAAGCACATTCTTTGCCTTGTTCAAAACAAAAACACTCTTGGCTACCTTCTTTTTTATGTACATTATATGTGGCTTCCATGTCAATTTCTCATCCAACATAACACCCTAAAACTTTAACTAAGATACTCTTTCAATATTAACTCTGTCAATACATAATGCCACATTGTCCTCCTCCTTTCGATTAGTAAATATCAAATTTAGGGATAACTTATTGTTATCAAACCATTATCTTAACCCTTTCTCTGCCAGGCTTATGTACATCCTTATACCATCCTCTGCCAGCTCTATTTGTCTATGGAGAAGTTCCCCTTATTTGCAGGGCTATAACTTTTTAAATTGTATTGCTAAATTGACATTACTATGGCCCATTCAACGTCAATTATCTATTGTTCAGGATGTAGGAACGTTATACTTTTTCATTCACATATTCATACTAAAATACGGTCTAAAGTATAAATATGTTTTTATCGTTTTCTGCAGCATTCTGCAGAACGTGATTTATAGCCCTAAATGCATTATATTGATGATCAAATACAGTTTGATAGCGATCGGCGCCAGATAAAAAAATTCAAATGGACGTGCTTCTAGAAGTTACTACTTATCATCTGATGTTGACCGGATGGGGGGGGGGGGTCGTTTATAATTCCGTGGCCAACGTTAGATGATTCATCTAGTGTGGGTGATATGATCATTAGAGCAGTTTGTATCGAACACGGTAAAAATAAACGCTGAAACTTACCCCAGTCTCCTCGGGCCGTTGGGCGATTAGCGTGGAGCAAAAAGATTCCTATTATGGGCAGGGCTGTACGCTAAGCTTTTTCACTAGGGGCACACTTGCCCCTAAATGAGAAATTTAGGGGCAAAAAATATTTTTTAGGGGCAAATTTTTAAATAACAATTTTACCATTATTTATATCGATTGTTTTTGATTAAAAAAAAAAAGAAAAAAATTTTATATAATTTTTTTTTTAATAAAATATATATATTATATAATCATACTTGTAGTTGTATTATCTGCGAGACATCGCCACCACGCAACAAGTCTAAATGCTCGCTATATGCAACCAGCTCCACTGTCTGTGTGTACTGAGTAGCCTCCAGCTACGGCCAGGATTCTCCGGAGCTGCAGCTGGGCCCTATACTGAAGCCTCCAGCTACGGCCAGGATTCTCCGGCGCTGCAGCTGGTCCCTATTGACTATTCAGCGTGCCCTCAGCTCGAATACGCATCGACTCAGTGTTATAAGACATTGATATCAGGACGGAGCTATCTGAACTATTTAGTTTAATGGGACGTTTCGTTTTGAACAGTAAGCTAACGCAAGCTATCATGCACTACTAGACTTACTGGAGCATTTGTTGATAACTATCAGTAGCTAGCCGGCTGGCAGGCTCACCGAGGTCCCAGTGTTTACAACAGCCACGGGTGCGAGAGGGCTGGAGGAGGAGCAGACGCTGCAGCTCGCTGATCATACCTGCTGAGTGCTCACTGCTCAGCTCGCGTGAGTGACGGCATCGCGTCATCACACGCCTTGGATAATTTAGGAGTGAAATGCGAATCCAAGGCTTGAAAGCACTACTCGCAAGCCCGCCCCCAGATAATATTTACCAATCGCAACGGCCAATTAAAGGGGCAATTCGCGACGATATCATCGCACTGTACAGCCCTGATGGGATGTTGAAATATGCGATCCATCTCCAGGTTGTATAATAGTATATACGTCCAAATCATGTTGTTTATCGAGTTATTGGTAACGGATCGCTATCCATTGTGTCGAGCTCGAGTCCCGGGACCTATAGCGAGTGGTCGGACCGAATTTGGATGAGCACCAGTTTCCGCTTCCGGTTTGGGCGATCCGCCGATCCGCCACCAGATGGCGCTCTTGAACCGTTGGAGAGTTGAGAGGGGATCAAGAGTAGATCTCAAGTCTCCGCGGGAGAAATATGATGATCACAGATTTTTTAAATATTGATCTCTCAATGACGTGTTACGGCGTCATTGGCAGATTAACACTTTAGTTGCCAGAGGACGAGTTTAGGCGTCCTTCCCCGCCATGCTAAAGTTGCCGAAGACGCCGTAACTCGTCTTTGATATCAATATTTCAAAAATCTGTGATCGGAATCATATTTTCCATCCGCAGCCTTCACACACAGTTCAGAGCTCCTCTCAATCCTCTAGCGGTTCAAGAGCGCCATCTGGTGGCCGATCGGCAGAAGCGCCAAACAGGAAGTGATGTGGCTGAAGTGCTGTTCACCCATATTACTTCCGGCCACTCTCTATAGCTCCTGCGACTCCATCTTGACACAATACATAGCGATCCGTTGCAAATAACTCGATAAACAACATGATTTGGACGTATATACCATTGTACAACCTGGAAATGGACCGGGTATTTTTACATCCCATAATGGAAAACTGTCTACCCCACGCTGATCGCCCAACGGCCCGCGGAGACTGGGGTGAGTTTTAGCGTGTAATATTTCCGTGTTCGATACTAACTGATCTGATGAACATATGTCCCACATTAGATGAATGGTATAATGCTGCCCACGGAATTATAAACGCCCCCTCGCCCATCCGGTCAACATCAGATGACGTGTAGTAACTTCCAGAAGTACTTCCAGTTGGAATTTTTTATATCGCGCTGATTGCTATCAAACTGTATTTCATCATCAATATAATGCATTTGGGGCTATAAATCACGTTCTGGAGAAAGCTGCAGAAAGAGATGAAAACATACTTATACTTTAGATCATATTTTAGTATGAATATGTGAATGAAAAAGTTTAACGTTGCTACACCATGAACAATACATATAGGACCTTGAATGGGCCCTAATAATGGCAATCTAGCAATAGAATTTAAAAAGTTATAGCCCTGCAAAGAAGGGGAACTTCTCCATGTTAAATAGAGCTGGCAACAGATGGTATATCATGAATTTAGCCTTAGGCAATCAAAGTGTTAAGCATGGCGGGGAATGACGAGTTACGGCGTCCTTGGCGATTAAAGGGTTAAGTTTACACATTTCATTTACAATGTCATATGCTAATTTTTTAAGGTATTTTCCTGAACTGAAGACATTTGTATCGTCAGCAAATAAAACAAATTGCAATATGTTTGACACTTCACATATATCATTAATATATCAAATAAAAGTTTGGGCCCCAGGACCGAACCTTGAGGGACACCACATTCAATATTCATACATTCAGATGTGTAACCAGTAGGGCTGTCTTAAATACTTTGAAGCTTCGAAGCTTCGTTCGATGGGCATGGGATTCGAATATGAAAATAAAATTCGATGTAAAAAATCAACTCTGCCTCTCTTTGTTTACTACAACAAGCAATGCTGTTTGTTATTTAAGATGAGGTCGGACTCTGCACTGACAGATTTGTGTTCATTGTGCTGCTTTTATAAAGCCTCAAATGACTGCTTACAATATTTCATGGAAGCAAAGTGTTTAGTTTGTCTAAGATTTAAAAAGGTTTAAACTTTACAGCACTGACAACGTTGAACAAAGTGCTGTACAAGTCCCACAACATAAAAAAGAAATTGCCTACTGCCCCCACCGTTGTATAGTTTCACTTCTAGAGTAGATTTTACTTCACGTGACGCAGAGAAAGACTAGAGAAGAGATGCCATGTTACACAACAATGAGAGGATTTATCACTATTTTGGATTTAAACACCGTAGCAGCTCGACTGGAGAGGAGCTCAAAGGACCAGTCCAGATCAGCAAATGTACGTTTGCGTGTTTTGCTCTCTCGGATCAGCTGGAAAGTAGCTCAGAAGAAAGTTGGTGTGTGTGCGCGTGTGTGTCTTTCCATTGGTTAACATTATTACGCGAACAAGAAAACGATGAAAATGTTCAGCCTATTGTATATGCTGTGTTACAAACATACTGTATCATTCATGGTTGGTTTTGTTTCAGTGACACTTGTAGGTAGGGCTGACCCCTATTAATCGATTAGTCGAAAGGAGCCGTAGTCGACTGGCCAACCTCGAATATAATAAAAAAATAAAAAATAAAAAATAAAAAGTCTTTCTTTCCAAAAGAAAAGAGGCCTAGAAGCATGGCTAACGCTAATGGCACGCATACCAGAGGCTAACTGCCTATGAAAACAGGCACAGAGGCACTGAAAGAGGATTTCACCCATCTAATGAATAATAATAATTTTAATAATAATTAATAATAATAATATAATAATAATATAATAATAATAATGAACACACTAGACTAGACAAATATCAAGATGTATCCATCAGTGGACCAATTGCATGCTTTTGCAGAGGACAGGAAGCCTTCAGTCGACTCCTTCAGACATTAAGCACCCCCCACAGCCCAAATGGAATGATACAAAATAATAAAAAAAAAAAAAAAAAAAAAAAAAGGTAAAAAAGTAAAAAAAGTAAAAAAATATTATACTTTCTTTTTCTTTTTTTTGTCGACCAATAGTCGACTAACGGCAAATTTTGGCCAATCCTAGTCGACCATCCAAATCCTTAGTCGGGGACAGCCCTACCTGTAGGTAAGGGGAGGAGAGGAGGGGAGGAGAAGAGGGGAGAAACAGCAGAGTGCAGAGTGCGCGTTCATTTGTTCGGTCGGCTTGTTCATGCCTTTACAAGCTTCAACGTTTTATTCATCATCTAAATGTGGCAATCCAAGCTTGATATGCAACGTTAAATGAATGACCTTCTGTGTTAAGACTGTTAGTAAGCCAGTGTAAAGTAAAGATATTGAGCATAGATTTGTAAAATGTTCACCTAGTGGTATGTATGAGACGTATTCTTCGTATGGATGCACGTACCGCACCGTGAGCCACAGTACGGTAAATTCACAGGATGAATACACGTACCGTTACACCCCTATTAGATATGCAATATAATTTGTTAGCATATATATATCCCTATATGTATAGGACATTTCTTTATTCATGCTTCAGAAGTTAATTGTGTTACTGTTAGTATACCAGTATCTAATGGTAATTATTGTTAATTACAGACTGATGACAACTGAATATTGCATGTGCAATAAACCCTGTTGGACAAGACAATTCAGAGAGAAATATTACATCTCCTCACCTTCATTCCTGTGTCCTGACCGATGCACCATCCTGTGTACTGTCAAAACGTAGATGCACTAGCCCTGCCTAATTACCTCACAAACAGTAATATTTTATTGTGAAGAGAATTATATCGCTGCAGATGCTAGTAGTTAAGTTGACCATGGAGATGGTAAAGTACTACAAATGTAAAACATTTGAAATTTTTACAATTAAACTGGGATTGTACAACTTCAAGGTTCCTGTAGGAGCCATATATGTAAGTGTCAGTATTCTCTATGGTTTATGGTGTTGTATTGTTAGTCGTACTGTCACTTTAGGTGGTTGGGGGTTCACTGGCGTTTGGCGGCAATAGTAGTATTCATATGGGATTTCATTCTCCTTTTAACTGGTGTTGACATTAACTGGTGAGCTCAGGGAGCGTATATTTTCTATTGACCACAAGAGCGCAAGTAATGCAAGACCGCAACAGTATTAATTTATGTATGTACGTTAGGGATGGGTACTGAATTCGGTACTTTTGAGGTACCGAACCGAAACACGTCGGTACTACCGAGTATCGAATCAAGTGAGATACAAAAAAAAAAAAAAAAACTGTTACTTTTTTTTTCATGTCAACGTTCACACGCACAATATATGCTTACCTAGGATTTGACTTGATTCAACAACAAAGCAGTCGGAGCAATGGCAAGCCGAAAACTGTCGAAATTGTAGTTATTTGAAGTTTGAATTTTTTTCCCACAACTGAGGTAGGTAAATTACATTTCTTGAGACTAAAGTACCGAAAAAAGGTACCGTTGGGTACCGGTATCGATTCACAGGTACCGGTACCGGGGTTCAAATGTGAAAGGTACCCATCCCTAATGTACGTGTGTTTCATTAAGTTAAAGAATATATACCGTACTTTTCGGACTATAAGCCGCGGCTTTTTTCCCCATTTTTCGACCCTGCGGCTTATATAACGGTGCGGCTTATATGTGGACCAAACCCTAAAATATTGCTTTTTTTACTGCATTGAAATGTTATTTATCTGTTCCCTTATTTGCTAAACTTAATACAACTTGTAAATGAGTTAATTCTTGTTATTTGTCCGACAGTATTGTGACAATCCCCTCTGTGCACGAACCCTTACATATGGTAATTAAACATTAAAACACCTGCGGCTTATAGTCCAGTGCGGCTTATATATGTACACATCATTCAATTTAGCTGCTGCGGCTTATAGTCAGGTGCGGCTTATAGTGCGAAAAGTACGGTAGTTTAAAAGCATATTCTGGATGTGGAACTGAATTATTATACGATGCGCGTCACAGTGTTTATACTCTGTTTAGCCCCTCGCTGCCTTTTTATTGACAGCCTACATGTAGCCATAACAGTTCCTTTCGAGCGTTGCTGCTGCAAGGAAGGAGCAATAAGTGGAAAACAATGTGAATATAATTGTACTTACAGATGTTGTGGTGTCCACAGTCTGATCCGTTTCCACAAGAAGAACGTTTTGATCCAGATGTGAAGTCTTGGTCCAGTACAGTTCTGCCACAGAGAAGTTAGCAAGAAAATTGTTTAATTGTATCCAACATGTCTCTGGTCCGACTCACAACAAAGGTAACACACTTGATCTGGTTCACAATTGGGTTAAAAGTCAGTAATGTTTGCACAGAGGAGTTGACGGTGATCGATCACAAATGTGTTCCGTTTTGATGACAGGTTTTGTACCAGAGAAGCGAGTTAAAAGCTCCCGCATTGTAAATAGCCTGGCTGTAGAAGCGTTTGCTGCTAACAGTGATGCACAGCCATCTTAGATGACATAACGCCCCTGGTAACTCGCTCCGGTCGCCCCATAGACTCCTCCCCTTGGTTGAATTACAACATCTGTGAGCTCAGACTTAAGTGTCGCAAAACAGAGAGGCAATGGAAATCCTCCAACCTCCAAGTACATCGTCTCTATCTCAAAGAGTTGATATCTGAATTTAACAATCTAATTAAGAGTGCCAGGGCTACTTCTTTCTCTAACCTTATCTCCTCCAGTAAGCACAATCCTAGTGTTAAAGTAACGTTGAATTCTTCTGTACACAGCGCGTACTGAACCGAAGGTCCCAACCGAAACAGTTCGGTGAGAATATGCGTAGGGATGGGTACCTTTCACATTTGAACCGATACCGGTACCTGTGAATCGATACCGGTACCCAACGGTACCTTTTTTCTGTACTTTCGTCTCAAGAAATTTAATTTACCTACCTCAGTCGTAAAAAAAATAATCCAAACTTCAAATAACTACAATTTCGACAGTTTTCGGCTTGTCATTGCTCCGACTGCTTTGTTGTTGAATCAAGTCAAATCCTAGGTAAGCATATATTGTGCGTGTGAACGTTGACATGAAAAAAAAAAAGTTAAAAAAAAAAAAAAAAAATTGGTTTCTCACTTGATTCGATACTCGGTAGTACCGACGTGTTTCGGTTCGGTACCTCAAAAGTACTGAATTCGGTACCCATCCCTAAATATGCGTACCGTATATATATATATATATATATATAGCATATATGTGCAGGTGTATAAGTAGGTATATGGAAGCATTATATAGGCCGTAAGGTGAAGGCTGTATCGTTTCATCCCGTTCCCACCTTGGCGGACAACACAATTTTCACTCTGGGTGAAAGATATATTGGTGTAACAAAAAGTTCTCCATTGACAAACTAGCCCATTTTGCGCAATCATAATTTTAAAGTCGGGACTAGACCTTCCCTCGCGAACGGATACTTGGTCTCCACGGAGTTCTATTTGACGTAATTGGTGTGAGTTCGGTCACGTATCTTGCGCTCGACCAATAGCAGCTCTCTTTGTTGCGAGGATACGGCCATCGGGTGACAACTACATCCACAGAGTAATGTCATGATATATATCTGTATGTCGTGTATGTCATACATGTCATGATGAATTGAAAATGGGGGACCCTGATGTAAACAAGACGAAAGTCTCTCTCTGGTCTGCATCCCCTTAACAATTGTGTGTATTGAGCCGTTCTGTATTTGTACCCATTCTGCAATCTGTTAATAAAGTTTTCAATCAATCAAGATAAGATATTCCTTTATTGGTCCCCTTGGGGAAATTCAGGTATCATAGCAGCATGGGGAGGGGAGGTACAGGTAGTAAAAACAAGCAGTGTAAACAATATAACAAGTCAATTATAATTATATATTATATAATTAACTAACTAACTAACTGAAATATACAGTATTCACATAAGGTGCAGTATGCATAAGGTAGTGTTATTGTCCTTTTTAGGTTCCTAGTAGTTGTAGTTGGATGTCTGACAGCAGTCCCTGCCCACTGTTGTGGAGCCTGATGGCCGCTGGTATGAAGGACTGGCCGAGGCGGTTAGTTGAGTGTCAGGGGGTATGAGTCTGTGACTGAACGTGCTTCTCATCTGTATGCCATCTAGTTTTATTGTTTACAGTGATGTTTATGTAGCTCTGCTAGTTGTTAGCTTTCAGAACCAACCACTCAATCCAATGATGCGCATTACCATCCGGGAGACGATTAGGGCTGTCTTAAATACTTCGAAGCTTCGTTCGATGGCACAAGCTTCGAACATTAAAAAAATATCGAAGTTAATTTTTTTTTTTTTCTCGGCGTTTTTTTTTCATTTTTTTTTTTTTTTTTTTACTTTGTGTGTGTGTGTGTGTGTGTGTGTGTGTGTGTGTGTGTGTGTGTGTGTGTATGTGCATGGGGCCATTGGGTGGGGCCGGGGGACAAATACACTGGAGGAAAGGAACCCAGTTCAGCACTGCCCAAATTATATCATCACTATTGCCTGTTTGAAGGATATCATCCTCAAACACATATACACCACCTACACGCCTATTCTCAGTCCTTGCCCCACAATGGTGGAATGAACTACCCACCCCAGTTAGGACAGCCGAATCCCATCCAATCTTTCGCCGTCGACTAAAGACGCACTTCTTCAACCATTATCTGAAATAAAATTTAAAAAATAAAATAAATCTAACCCTAACTAACCTTACTGTCATGCACTTGTCCTCCTAATAAACTAACCTACACTGTAACACGCAACACTTTGATAAATATTGTTACTGATAGAGTTGTATCCTTCCTGATGACCTGTCGTACAGAACTTGTAAGTCGCTTTGGATAAAAGTGTCAGCTAAATGACTAAATGTAAATGTGAATGTAAATGCCTTGTAGAATTCCACACATAAGAAAGAAAGATACTGGGATGAATAAACAAAATAGGAAATAAAATGTAGAAATGCATGCAATACATAAATAAATATGAATCTCTATATATGAAATAGAACATTTAGATAAGGTGCTACTGAGATGTTTTGGTGAGTTCTTTGTTTTTTTGTGGAAGTAGCCCTTCTTAAAAATGCATGAACATTCACTGATAATTGGTCTGTAGTGGAGTCTACAAGGTCTACATTGCCGGACCATGTAGAATCCGGACCTTGTAGACTGACATAATTCTGTGCATAGTTTAGTCTACACAGGCCATATTTCAAATAATCAAAATCTTATTTCATTCATCTTAAACATTCTTGATTTGGGGGATTGGTAGTTCCCATGAAATCTGAAGTTGTTCAAATGACAACAGCGATCCACCTTGAATTAAATCACACAGCCGTGTTGGCTGTGTCAGTCACGAAAGGGGCTACTTAATTCATTAATCCAATCCACTTTATTTATAGAGCACATTTAAAAACAACAAAGTTGACCAAAGTGCTGTACAAGTCGCACAACATAAGATAAAAAAAAGAAGAAAAAAAATTATATTAAAAAAAAAGAAATTAATTAAAAACAAATTTAATTCGAAGCTTCGAATTAAAATCGAAGCTCGGCCCCGAAGCTTCGATTGCCAAAAAAAATCGAAGGTCAGCCCTAGAGACGATACATTTACGTTTACATTTAGTCATTTAGCTGACGCTTTTATCCAAAGCGACTTACAAGTTCTGTACGACAAGTCATCAGGAAGGGCACAACTCTATCAGCTGAGTAACAATGTATCAAAGTGTTGAGTGCTACAGTGTAGGTTAGTTTATTAGGACAAGTGCATGACAGTAAGGTTAGTTAGGGTTAGATTATAATTTTTATTTTTTTATTCAGATAATGGTTGAAGAAGTGCGTCTTTAGTCGACGGCAAAAGATTGGACGGGTTTCGGCTGTCCTAACTGAGGTGGGTAGTTCATTCCACCATTGTGGGGCAAGGACTGAGAATAGGCGACTTCTCTTTGATGACCCTCCTGGAGCTTGGTCTTGAGGGTGTGTAGTTAGAAACCATTGACCGGAGGTAGGCGGGAGCGGTTCCCTTTGCCGCACAGTATGCTAGGTCGAGGGCCTTGAAGCGGATTCGTGCAGCAATGGGGAGCCAGTGCAGGTCCCTAAGAAGTGGGGTGACATGGGCCGACTTCGGTAGGTTTGAGATCAGGCGGGCCGCTGCGTTCTGAATGAGTTGAAGAGGCTTGGTGGTGACGATAGGCGGCGGTATTTGCCCTTTTTGAGCTCAGAGCCATTCCCAATGATAACGTCAGGCTGGATGGATGAAAAATGAATGGATATCGTTAATAAAAGAAATAACGATTAAATAACGAGAAATCTCATCATTGGCACTCAACGCATGGCGAGTTAGGACGAGGAAATCTCGTTGTTGGCACTCAAAGTGTTAATGGAAAGATTAGTTTTCCGCTTGAAATTAAAGTGCAGTATTTGAAATACAATGAAAGGAATATGGCTGGATTTCTTATCAAAAGGAAAAGTGTCACTGTGTTAATTAAAATAAATAAACAAACAAATTAGAAGGCCATCAGTATAAAATGCAGCATAAATCAAACTAACAGTAGGCCTACTGTTTCAAAACAACACTACTCTGTTCATTCTATTTTTAAAATACGTACATTTTCTGTCTACATTTATTTAGACTAACATTATTTAAATATTGAGTGCAACACAGTAATTGTGAAACAGTTGTGGATTAACGTATTTCACACACGGAACTGTCTATGGATTGGGACTTGAGAGTCCGCACGGACAATTTAGGCGTGTGGTACCTTCGTTCTCGACTACCTGCAGTGGAAGTTTAGTGGAGTCGAATCGAGTTGATACCATGCAGTGGGAAAGCGGCAATAGTCCCGGTTGGAGTTAGTAAACACAATGTTAGCCTTCTTGGATGTTGAATAAACGTCATTATCTTTCGACACCCCGCCTCAGACTCTCATTTTATCCTCTGCTAGCTACGGTAACATTTTATTGATGTCTGTCTGATAATGATTTCACTGGCTGTATTGGAGCTGGCGGGCTACCAACGTGCGTTGTACTTGTAGCGTCACAAACCGTGCTGACATTATGGCAAGATGTAGACCTATGTAATGTTAATGCCAAATGTTTTTAAAGTCGTAATGAAGATGGATTTATATTGCGCTTGCCATTTCCACGCACTTTCTACGAACTGACTAGCACCTGCTGGCTGCTGCTGCAGCCGGCGCTTCACCTCTCCGTGCCAAATGAATCATCCCCTGAACCGAACAATATACCCACACGCCCCAAACCGTGGAGGCCGTGCCAAACGGTGTACGGTTCGAATGCATACCGTTCCACCCCTAATGAATATAAAAGCCTTAGCTGATATTGCATTTCATTTGATGGCCAAAACATATGATTGGTTATTGATGCAGGCAGCTGTTGTTTTTGGCCAATCAGATGTTTTTGTCAGAAAGTACACTACATTAAATGAGTATACAACTAAATGTAATATCATGGACATCTACAGAAGATTGAAAAATAATTGTTTGGTAAACTGCAAATAATACAACTTTACCATGGACTCCTAAGCCAAGCTAAACTAGGATAATGTATGTCAGATAAACAGATGAGAAACACTGCTAAGCTAACGTTAGTTCTGGATTTTGCTAATGAAGGGCTAATATCTAAGGCTGCCGCAGCTAATAATAATATAAAAGAACAGCCATGGATCATCACTACAGATAATTCAACAGTTGGATAACAGATTTCTACCACTACTGAACAAGCCCGGATCACCATCAGATCCTACTCACCTCTCGGACCCGAGGAAGAATAGTCTTTCACCCATGGGGGTAGACTAATGGGGATCTATAAAATAAACAAATAAACCTCCACACTGCTTGGTAAGGAGTCGACTGGAGAGCTTTCAAAACACCAGGCCACAGCAACAGCAAGCAAGCTGGCACTAACGTTACTAGGTCAACAACGTGTGTGTCTGTGTGCCCATCTGCCAGTTCTTCAAGCCAGTGGCCATCAGGCTCCACAACCGGGGGCACGGACTGCTGCCAGCAGCTGGAGAACTAACGGCTGCAGAACTTGAGAACCATTAGGAATGTCTGACTCTTAACCACTAAACCCTGCTCCATAACGCATATTATGACCGATAGACAGCCCATCATCTGCACCTTTGTACCGTTTACTTTTAGTCATATTTTTATATTGCCTATATTTATTGGAACTTATATTATGACCAATAGGGTATACACTCATATGCAACTCTGTGTAGTTTCTTTTATTAAAATTGTATATTCAGATTACATTTGTTTATTGCTTATATGTATTGCTCTCTTATTACCCTGACCATACCTGTACCCCTTGCTGCTATGACGACTGAATCTCCCCAACAGTGGCGGACTCAGGCTGTTTGAAGGGCAGGGGCGAAAAGAAAAAAAGGGCACCTACTGCACAACATGGGACCCCATCAGGGAGCAAAAAGCTATGATGCGTCATGTATGGTGAAATAGTCTTCATCCTTGATTAAGATTAACATTACAATAACATAGACAATCCAGATTAATGGTATAACCACATGATAAAAACACAGGGAACAATACACCTTTCAAATGTTTATTTCACCTCATTGTCATGGTGTTTGAAAAGTAAATTAACATGGTGTTTGAAAAGTGGATTTATCATAGTGTTTGAAACTTAGATTTATCATGGTGTTTGAAAAGTAGATTGCCATGGTGTTTGAAGGCCTAACCCATTGCTGCAGTGGTACATTTCTCAATGCTAAAGATATCAGTGAGGAATATAAATATTTGGGGAAAAGCATTTTAATATTGGTCTGGGTTGAAAAATAGTGAACCTATTCTTTAAAAGCTATTTACAACATATATTTTACAGGATATAAAACAGTTTAACAGTTAAAGTTAATTCGAGTGCCGTTGAGCTTATTCCTTTCTCTCTCCTAACTCTCCTTCTCTCCTCCCCTTCTCTCATGTCCTCTCCTCCTGCCCTCTCCTTCTGTCCTATACTCCCCTTCTCTCCTCCTGTCCTCTCCTTCTCTCCTCATGTCCTCTCCTCTCCTTCTCTCATCCTGTCCTCTCCTTCTCTCCTCTATCTCTCTATCTCTCTCCCTCCCCCCTCTCTATCTTCCCCATTCTCTCCATTAAAGTTAATATATTGTACCTGGATTGTACCTGGATTGTTGCTGGATCAGTGGGATATTGGCAACAGGAGAGCATTCAAGTTATTTGTTGTTGTGTCGTTTGAATTATTTCTCTCCCCATCATCATTTTCATCCTTGCTTTCTTTAGCATCTCCATGACCATCTTCATCATCATTTCTCTCCATAGCATCATCTGCATTCTCTTTCCTCAACTTCTTCATAATTTCTCTCAATAGAATCATCTGCATTTTGTCTTTCCTCCACTTATTCATAATTTCTCTCCATAGAATCATCTGCATTTTCTCTTTCCTCCACTTCTTCACCATCTCTCTTCCTGATATCATCATTTCCCTCTTGAATGTCTCCATCTTCATTGTCTGTACAGACTTTATCTAAGGTGGAGCAAATAATATTTGTTTTATAATAGTAATATAATTGTACTGTATATAATATTCGTACTGTAGCCTACAATGTTATAATTATTATAAAATAATATGTCATATAGCACTACCACCACTAGCCCTCTTGCCTTGATTGGAATAAAAAGGATCTATGGTTGGTCAATTTAAATGTTTAAGACACATTTTAGATTTTTCTGTCCAAAATAAGCATTATTGACCATGTTATCACCAGATTCTCAGTTATAATCCAAACTATTGGCTCTGTGCGACAAGCTCGTACACGTAGCTAGTAGTGAGGACTTACAAATACATACCTGTATGTATCCTTATCTCCTCCCTTACTATTGTTGCTTTGGACCCAATTTTTCTTCAGCTGCTTTTTAATATTATTTTGATTTCTTTCTCTCATTGGCATTCTGTAATCATAGAATATAGGACAATGCTAAACCCACTTTTAAGTTTACTACCACTCTTAAGTTAGCTTTAAAAAGCAATTCACTGAACTTTAAAGTGCTATTCACTGAACTTTAAAGTGCTATGGGTATATTTTGTGCAAAGTCCTAAAATAATGTGTACACTTTATTTCTAAATTGGGAACACAGGTTAGCATAGAATCAGCTAAGCAATGTACCCGTTTAGTTAGCTAGCTACAGTAGCCTAGGCTAAAACATACTGCCATCAATAAAAGCACTTGCAGTGTACACACATTAGTATTTAGTAATGCATAATTGGTAAAACAAACTCAATCTTTGCAACTTCAAAGAAAGCTTGCTGTATTACCTACCTCACACACAGCAGTAGGATGCAGGGTTACAGCTCAGACTGCGTTAAGCCCTCTGGCATCTGAACATTCAAGAGGGGATGTGTCTAAGACTGAAAACTTAAATTGATGGAATATTGTAGTGACGGGGCTGCTCAGAGTTGTAGCTAACACTTTTGCGTGACATTATTTAACCGTCGGGGAACATGGTCAAGTTTAGACCATTGGAAGGGCACCAATGGGCACATCCTCTAATTTTCGCCACTCAAAAGGGCATTTTAGCGTGATGTTTTCAACTATGGGGGCACATGGTCAAGTTTAACCATTGGAAGGGCACCAATGGGCACGTCCTCTAGTTTTCAAAAGGGCACTTTAGGTTTAGCGCGATGTTTTCAACCGTCAGATTCAGATGACTTTATTCACCATATTATTGTATATACCAGGGGTCGGCAACCTGCGGCTCCGGAGCGGTGGCTCCCTGCCCCAAACATTTTTTTCTTTCCTTTTTTTTCTTTTTTCTTTTTTTTCTTTCTTTTTTGTTCTCTTATTTTGGAGATCGATGTCATACTGTGACACTGAAATGAAAAAATATATCATCAACTAAAATATTTAGTCAACTAAAATATTTCATCAACTAAAATATACAGTACGTCACACCCGCGCCTATCCCTGCCGTCTGCAAGTGGCTAATCTTGAATTTCAGACCCCCCAGTAAGCTAACCATGGATAAATCCAAAAAAAGGAAAGTCTGAGGAAAATAGAGGGTTCAATTCAGCGTGGACACTGCAGATTAATTTGCTTTCACGACTAACGATGCAGGCTTACCTGTATGCCTGATATGTGGTGCGAAATTTGCGAACAACGAAAAATTTACTTTTTATTTTATAGATTTTCCACAAATAAGGGAAGGACTCAAATAGAGCTGCATAGTTCTGTGTTTTATTTCAAAGTATGTCTACACATGGTAGTCTTTTTTCTCCTTTTCTGTGTTTTATTTCAAAGTAGGTCTACACACGGTAGTCTTTTTTCAAAGTGGACTACTTTTTATTTTATAAATGTTCCACAAATAAGCGAAGGACTCAAATATACCTGAATAGTTCAGGGTTTTATTTCAAAGTCGGTCTACAGACACCAGTGTTTTGTCTCTTCTGTGTTTTATTTAAAAATAGGTCTACACAGCCAGTCTTTTTTCTCCTCTTCATACGAGTTTGAGGTTTTCCTTTGTTATAACAAATAAAAACAGCAATAAAAAGTATTTTTTTTTCTTTTTGTTGCTTTATAATTCCATTAATGCAACAAACTGTGTGATCTATAAGTATAAAGTATAATAAATCGCAAATTACTTTGGGTATGCAATTGTCAGGCGTTTTATGCTAAATGTGGGGTATGCTTGGTGTTGTGAAGGATCAGATTAAACCGAATATGTATATTTATTTATATATATATATTTAATTGTATTTGTATATCGTTTGATATCCCCTGTATATTCCTTGTACAATATGCATTGAATATCCCCGTTTCTACTAAACAGCCCATAATAGTTTCATTCTACCATTGGACTAGAACCTGGCGCCAGGTTGCCATACCCCTAGGTTCAAGTTCAATCGTGCCGCCTAACATGTCGAGGCAGCCCCCGGTTCCGCGCAGTAATATGCCGGGCGAAATACGTGTGGTACTATTTGTTCATAGCGCATATATATATGCAGGCCTGTACGCTGCGACGTCGCAAATTGCCCCCTAATTTGGCCGGTGCGAATGAAAAATTATATCTACTCGCAAGCTTGCGAATAGTGATTTCACCCCTTCATTCGCATTTCACTACACTAACATTAGCCTACAAGCAGGGCTGTACAGGCGACATAATGTTGCGGTTGTAATTTCATTAGACAGACCAGCGCGGACATTTAATAACATGCAATTTAATTGACACGAGCAATGGGTTAACGTTAGCTGGTGGTCCGGAGTGAAGCAGGGACGGCGGAGCTATAGGCTAACGTTAGCTGGTGGTCCCGAGTGAAGCAGGGACGGTGGAAAAGTGAGGAAAGGGGGTGGGTTATATTGACAATATGACAACGCTTGACAACAGAAGTTTAAACATAACTTAATATTTATTAGTTATTCGTTTCTGTATATCATCCACTTTCCATCTCCGTGTTAGACTCTTCCTGTTTACATTCGAGTGTGACGTCATCACCTACGGCAGCTTAGACGATCAAAACGCGAACCTAGAACAAAACCCGGGGGGGGGGGGCTGGCTCTCTTGTGCGTTCTCGCCCCCTCTCTCTCTCTCTACATTCAATGATTTAAAGTAGCCAAACGTTACAGACAGTATAAATACTAACTGGATGGTTGATGATAAACATTTAATTTCATTATCTGAAATATTCTAAAATCATTAAGTCTGCTATAAGCCATTATCCCTTTGTGTGTAATTATTATTTTCTCACAGTAGTATATATATATATATATATATATATATATATATATATGTGTGTGTGTGTTTGGCTAAAGTGGATAGAAAACACAGTACTGTGCAAAAAAAGGGCACCCAAGAGTTTTTATATAAATAGTCTTAGATGTAAATACATTTTTTTATTAGTGTGTCAGTAGACTACTCTTAGTACATTTTCATTAAATTATTTTTTAAAGCATCTTCATGGTTTAATAATGCAAACATATGTTGCAGGGACTTATTATAATCATCATATTGGCGTGACTGTATGCATCAAAGGGTTAAATCAAGCATTTTAAGTGCTTTAGGAAATGTCAAAATATTGCGATATATATTGTGTATCGTGATATGGCCAAAAAATATCGCAATATCATTTAGAGGCCATATCGCCCAGCCCTACTATAATGGTAAAATAGTTATTTAAAAATTTGCCCCTAAAAAATATTCTTTGCCCCTAAATTTCTCATTTAGGGGCAAGTGTGCCCCTAGTGAAAAAGCTTAGCGTACAGCCCTGATATGACGCTCGTAAAGTAGAACTTTCTTTTAGTCCAGTTCTTTACCCTCCAACAGAGTGACAGACGCAAAAGCCTCCCCACGAAGCACGTGCGGTGTAGTAGGGCCTACTTGGCCCAGAATAGGCATTGAGATATCGTGTAGATTAATAGTTGAATGGTCATAGTTTGGCACCATACCGTCGAGTTGGACGTATTCTATTAAGCTAATAATAGTCTATTTATGTATGGTGCATCGTTCGGTTCGAGTCCTACAGTTATCAGTACCCCCATCGTTCCTGACGTTATCTGGACGCTTATCCAGGCTGGTCAGACCCCTAGTGGTGATTGCATCCGAGGAGCTCCGGGTCAAGAGCGACTGGACCTGTATATTGGATTACTCTACCCGACGACGGCGAGCCTTCCACGGCTCTTGGATTATGCTTTATGTGCTTTGATTATTCCATGGATAAAGGCCAACACTGTCGAGTGTTGGAATTACCCCCCGGAGAGGACTACAGGTGAGGCGGCGCTCTACACGTGAGGTCGCACCACGTCTCTCCGTTGTGGACCGGCAGATACCGTTCCACAGAGGGTCCAGCTGTGTTCGTCTACGGCCCGAAGTTCTGTGGGCACTGGGTCTAAGACTTTGGATTCTCCCAAGACACTGTCGGCCAGATGGGATACCGCCAGCGACTTCTCTAACCCCCCCATCCTACTGTCTTACAACCAGCGGGACCCCCCCCCCCCCCTTAGTGTATCCAGCTATAATTATTTAAGTACTATCGCTATCGTTTCCTAAATATTCCAGGTTGTATACTTACTCCCTGCGCAACCAGAGATTGGACATTCAATGTTGATTTACCTACGAATACTCATTTGCCATAAAAGTGCATACTTAACATTTCAAATCATAAATGTAATTAAGTGAATATTGTGTACACCCTTTGCTGTATTAAATATTCGATTTGGTCCATTTGTGTTGGTTCGTTTCATCAGGTGGGAAAGTGTTCATCATACTTATATCTTGTACTGGGTGGCCAGAAGTTAAAGTACATGAGGTAGTGGTATTAAATATCATATCTAACAATACAGTCAGGGAATTGTACCCCTCAGCTACACTTGGGGATATATAAAACGTTATACACTGTTATCTTCATTTAAGGGTAAATAGGTTGTGCGGCTCCCTGAGCATTTTATTTTGTGGGAGGGGGGAAAAGTTGCTCTTTTGTCTCGTAGTGGTGACCGGAGTGCTGGACGTCCCGCGATGATGTCGGGGAGGTTGCGACCCTCTCTGCGCCGCCCCCCATCTCCCTGTCTCCGGCTGTCCCTGAGCAATGACCGGAGTGTTGAATGTCCCGTGACTAAGACGGGGAGGACGCGACCCTCTTTGCGTCGCCCCTGTGCCTCAAATAGATTCGCTATCAGCTCTATCTTTAATCTTTCAAAATGTTCAGTTGCTATCGCTATCAGCTCTATCTTTAATTTTTCAAAATGTTCAGTTGCTATTGCATGCACTCATCTGTGTTTCACTACACACATGAGTGCATGCTTACCAACTGTTAGTCTGCAACACTACTATCACCGACATCTAAGAAGGGAGATCCCCCCTTGAAGGCCCTTCTAAGGTTTCTCTCCTCCACACTGCCTGTGGAGCATTTTTTCCCTATCGTTAGGTTTTAGTGAGTTTTTCCTTACCTTCGCGTGGGGTATGTCTGGGAGTGCTTGCATTCATTCATTTATTTGCATTTATTTAAAATTTGTTGGACCTTTAAGGTGTTCTTGTTTTGTTCTTGACTTACTGTTATGTTTCTTCTTGACTTGTTTAAAGAAGACGTGTCCGGCCCATGGGGACATTAACGTGTGTTGTCGGGCCTTACAAATACATTTGATTTGATTTGATTTTGATAGTAAAGGTTGCTGACCCCTGGTATATACAAATGGAAAGTGATTCGACGTTAATACAGTGCATGATTTTTTTCACAAATAGGAATAACATAATAATAAATAAATAAGTGCAAAAACAGGAAAGAACAGTGAGACAACAATAAGACAGTAAAAGTGCAGTGGTTGGGGACATGGATACAGTGCAGCACAGTTCAAGTCCAGAGGTCTGTGGGGGCACATGGTCAAATCTAGACCATTGGAGGGGCACATCCTCTAGTTTTCACTCAAAGGGGCACTTTTGCGTGATGTTTTTCAACTGTGGGGGTACATGGTCAAGTTTAGACCATTGGAAGGGCACCAATGGGCACATCCTCTATAGTTGTTGCCATTCAAAAGGGCACTTTTGCATGACATTATTTACCCGTGGGGCACATGGTCAAGTTTAGACCATTGGAAAAGCACCAATAGGGCACACCCTCTAATTTTTCGCCACTCAAAAGGACACTTTAGCGCACGTTTTTCAACCAGGGGGGGCCTGCCCCGAGTCCGCAGTGCTCCCCAAGTAGATCACTAAAGGAATCTCCTGTCCTGTCCAGAGGATATAATGTTTTCCCCTCTGTGTGGAGAGACCCGTTTTCTGCCATCTCCTCCATCCAACCTCATCCTAGAAGCATTTTAGCATTTCAGCAGCATAGCCTCTCAAGTAAAGTCCAAACAGTGGCTGAAATGCTCAACAGTTGAGATGTTCGGTCATTATTAGTAACGAGCTGAATAAACGCACATTTCTCTCTATACATAGAGTCGCACCAGTTTCTGACCTAACGTCACACATTATCACAAACTCAGTCAGTAGTAGCATTAGCAGTAGCATAGCAGCTTAGCTTGTTAGCTGCTCCAGCTAACTTACCTCTGGTCAAGGCCCAGTCTGGATGGAAAAGTGGCAGAAACGCCCAACAGATCAGATGTGCGGTCAGTAGATGAATAAAAGTATATTTTACTGACAAAATGGAGAGGTCGACAAGAACCTACTATTATGTATTAAAAAACGTAGCGGACGGCGAAGTAACGTTACACGTTTGATTCCAACCAACTGACGTCACCACAACGCTTGACGGCACTGCAGCCTGTCGTAAAACCACTGCGCCGTTTTGATTGATTGATTGATTGATTGATTGATTGATTGATTGATTGAAAACTATTAACAGATTGCAGAATTGGTATAATACAGTACAGCTCAATATACACAATTGTTAAGGGGATGCAGACCAGAGAAATACTTTCGTCTTGTTTATATCAGGGTCCCCCATTTAAAATTCATAATGACATTAATGACATACGCAACATACAGATATATATCTTGACATTTCTGACATATACATGACATAGGCTACAGTTATACAGTACTGTTACATTTGTGACATACAAGATATGCAAATATACAGTACTGTTATCCTAACAGCAAATCCTAACAGATAATATAGACATACAAGGGGGAGGGAACTGTACATTAGGAGGGGGTGGGTGGGTGGGAGGGTGGGTTTGTACATTTACGGGGGCCAGGCCTGGACTGGCCATCTGGCATACCGGCATTTGCCTGGTGGGCCGACGCATATTTGGGCCAGATATCTCCGCAGTCTTCACCTCCCGCTGCCTACGTCGTGTGAATAACATCCTACCAGTACCACCCAGCACCAGGCCTGGACTGGCCATCTGGCATACCCAGGTGGGCCGACGCATATTTGGGCCGTTATGATATGAAAAAAAAATAAAAAAAAGTATAAAAAAAATAAAAATTGGTCAACGACCGGCCCACTACTACGCTGGGACAGCGGCCCATTGGTACTGACTGACACTGGGCTGGCCCAATCACATATCTTACTAAGCACCCCCCCGCCAGTCGTGCAGGTACATGACTGAGAGGGGGGCAGGTACATGACTGAGATGGGGGCTGGTACATGACTGAGATGGGGCTGTGGTACATGACTGAGATGGGGCTGTGGTACATGACTGAGATGGGCAGGCATGCGTTCTTCATGGGACGGGGTTGCACTCCGTGCCACCCCATGATAAGTACTCGCTATTTGCATATCAATAGCGCCGGTCGTCAGGTGTGTTAAATACGTTCTCAGATACATTCACACCTAACTTGTTGACATGTGTTACATTCCATTCGTAGAGGCAATTAGGCACTGTCTTTAGTCTGTGCTCAAGCGAGGGGACATTAAATGCGCATTCGCGGGAGCGTGCGCACGCGCCAGGAGTGCACGTGGTGCGTGCAACCCCCGATGATTTCAATAACGCACCACTGGAGATGGGGCTGTGGTACATGACTGAGATGGGGCTGTGGTACATGACTGAGAGGGGGCTGTGGTACATGACTGAGAGGGGGCTGTGGTACATGACTGAGAGGGGGCTGGTACATGACTGAGAGGGGGCTGGTACATGACTGAGAGGGGGCTGGTACATGACTGAGAGGGGGCTGGTATACAGGACAGAGGGGGGCTGGTACCCAGCTATAAGCATACCTTAGAGGCACTAACTAACGTTAGCATAGCTTGTCTATATGTAAGTTTATTCACCGTGATTGGCACCGACCAGGGGCGGATTTAGGATTGTAGGAGATCCGGGGCTTAGCCCAGAGAGGTGCCCGCGTTAGCGGGCACAGATTTTTTTAACTTCGACACCACAACTTTTTTTTACTTTTTTTTTTCATGTCAACGTTCACACGCACAATATATGCTTACCTAGGATTTGACTTGATTCAACAACAAAGCAGTCGGAGCAATGGCAAGCCGAAAACTGTCGAAATTGTAGTTATTTGAAGTTTGAATTTTTTTCTCACAACTGAGGTAGGTAAATTACATTTCTTGAGACTAAAGTACCGAAAAAAGGTACCGTTGGGTACCGGTATCGATTCACAGGTACCGGTACCGGGGTTAAAATGCGAAAGGTACCCATCCCTAATGTACGTGTGTTTCATTAAGTTAAAGAATATATAGTTTAAAAGCATATTCTGGATGTGGAACTGAATTATTATACGATGCGCGTCAGTGTTTATACTCTGTTTAGCCCCTCGCTGCCTTTTTATTGACAGCCTACATGTAGCCATAACAGTTCCTTTCGAGCGTTGCTGCTGCAAGGAAGGAGCAATAAGTGGAAAACAATGTGAATATAATTGTACTTACAGATGTTGTGGTGTCCACAGTCTGATCCGTTTCCACAAGAAGAACGTTTTGATCCAGATGTGAAGTCTTGGTCCAGTACAGTTCTGCCACAGAGAAGTTAGCAAGAAAATTGTTTAATTGTATCCAACATGTCTCTGGTCCGACTCACAAAGGTAACACACTTGATCTGGTTCACAATTGGGTTAAAAGTCAGTAATGTTTGCACAGAGGAGTTGACAGTGATCGATCACAAATGTGTTCCGTTTTGATGACAGGTTTTGTACCAGAGAAGCGAGTTAAAAGCTCCCGCATTGTAAATAGCCTGGCTGTAGAAGCGTTTTCTGCCAACAGTGATGCACAGCCATCTTAGATGACATAACGCCCCTGGTAACTCGCTCTGGTCGCCCCATAGACTCCTCCCCTTGGTTGAATTACAACATCTGTGAGCTCAGACTGAAGTGTCGCAAAACAGAGAGGCAATGGAAATCCTCCAACCACATCGTCTCTATCTCAAAGAGTTGATATCTGAATTTAACAATCTAATTAAGAGTGCCAGGGCTACTTCTTTCTCTAACCTTATCTCCTACAGTAAGCACAATCCTAGTGTTAAAGTAACGTTGCATTCTTCTGTACACAGCGCGTACTGAACCGAAGGTCCCAACCGAAACAGTTCGGTGAGAATATGCGTAGGGATGGGTACCTTTCACATTTGAACCGATACCGGTACCGGTACCTGTGAATCGATACCGGTACCCAACGGTACCTTTTTTCGGTACTTTAGTCTCAAGAAATTTAATTTACCTACCTCAGTCGTAAAAAAAATAATCCAAACATCAAATAACTACAATTGACAGTTTTCGGCTCGTCATTGCTCCGACTGCTTTGTTGTTGAATCAAGTCAAATCCTAGGTAAGCATATATTGTGCGTGTGAACGTTGACATGAAAAGAAAAAAGTTAAAAAAAAAAAAATAAAATTAATAGCAAATATTTTTTTTATTTTTTTTTCGGTTTCTCACTTGATTCGATACTCTGTAGTACCGACGTGTTTCGGTTCAGTACCTCAAAAGTACCGAATTCGGTACCCATCCCTAAATATGCGTACCGTATATATATATATATATATATTAAGGCTGTCAAATATATCGCGTTAATATCGCGTTAACTCCCGATTCTATTAATGCCACTAATTTTTTTAACTCAAGATTAACTAAAAAAAAAAAAAAATTACTAGACTTCACTCAGGTGTATTATTGATGCTCTCATTGATACTATGTTTGTTTCTGAAGTGTGTGTGTGTGTGTGTGTGTGTGTGTGTGTGTGTGTGTGTGTGTGTGTGTGTGTGTGTGTGTGTGTGTGTGTGTGTGTGTGTGTGTGTGTGTGTGTGTGTGAGATATAGAGAGAGAGGGGGGTGAGAGAGATGAGGAAGGGGCAAAAGAGAAAAAGAGCTGGGAGAGTGTGTGTGTGAGGGAGAGAGGGGGGTGTGTGATTAATCAGCCCTTGTGTGTGTGAATGTAACAAGTTCCTAACGTTTTCTTTCCCCTATTATTTCATGCACACTTTATTCATTGTTTTAAATTATTATTTTATTTTAAGTTATTTTGTGCATCACTCTGTTTTGAATTTGATGCAAATTTGCAATGCATGAGGGTCATCCTTTTGTGTTAAATGGCTGCACAAAGCAAGCATTTGTTGACTTGCATGTTGATAAGAGTATTAAAACTTGGAACTTGAAAAAGATCTGTTTAAGGTATAAAAAAAAAAATTAAAATAAAAATGCGATTAATTTGCGATTAATCGCGAGTTAACTATGGACAATCATGCGATTAATCGAGTTAAATATTTTAATCGGTTGACAGCACTAATATATATATATAGCATATATGTGCAGGTGTATAAGTAGGTATATGGAAGCATTATATAGGCCGTAAGGTGAAGGCTGTATCGTTTCATCCCGTTCCCACCTTGGCGGACAACACAATTTTCACTCTGGGTGAAAGATATATTGGTGTAGATTTAGGAACAAAAAGTTCTCCATTGACAAACTAGCCCATTTTGCGCAATCATAATTTTAAAGTCGGGACTAGACCTTCCCTCGCGAACGGATACTTGGTCTCCACGGAGTTCTATTTGACGTAATTGGTGTGAGTTCGGTCACGTATCTTGCGCTCGACCAATAGCAGCTCTCTTTGTTGCGAGGATACGGCCATCGGGTGACAACTACATCCACAGAGTAATGTCATGATATATATCTGTATGTCGTGTATGTCATACATGTCATGATGAATTGAAAATGGGGGACCCTGATGTAAACAAGACGAAAGTCTCTCTCTGGTCTGCATCCCCTTAACAATTGTGTGTATTGAGCCGTTCTGTATTTGTACCCATTCTGCAATCTGTTAATAAAGTTTTCAATCAATCAAGATAAGATATTCCTTTATTGGTCCCCTTGGGGAAATTCAGGTATCATAGCAGCATGGGGAGGGGAGGTACAGGTAGTAAAAACAAGCAGCGTAAACAATATAACAAGTCAATTATAATTATATATTATATAATTAACTAACTAACTAACTAACTGAAATATACAGTATTCACATAAGGTGCAGTATGCATAAGGTAGTGTTATTGTCCTTTTTAGGTTCCTAGTAGTTGTAGTTGGATGTCTGGCAGCAGTCCCTGCCCACTGTTGTGGAGCCTGATGGCCGCTGGTATGAAGGACTGGCCGAGGCGGTTAGTTGAGTGTCAGGGGGTATGAGTCTGTGACTGAACGTGCTTCTCATCTGTATGCCATCTAGTTTTATTGTTTACAGTGATGTTTATGTAGCTCTGCTAGTTGTTAGCTTTCAGAACCAACCACTCAATCCAATCCAATGATGCGCATTACCATCCGGGAGACGATTAGGGCTGTCTTAAATACTTCGAAGCTTCGTTCGATGGCACAAGCTTCGAACATAAAAAAAAAATCGAAGTTAAAAACAAACAAAAAAAAAAAAAAAAAAAAAATTTTTCAACGTTTTTTTTCAAATTTAATTTTTTTATTTTTATTTTTACTTTGTGTGTGTGTGTGTGTGTGTGTGTGTGTGTGTGTGCATGGGGCCATTGGGTGGGGCCGGGGGACAAATACACTGGAGGAAAGGAACCCAGCTCAGCACTGCCCAAATTATATCATCACTATTGCCTGTTTGAAGGATATCATCCTCAAACACATATACACCACCTACACACCTATTCTCAGTCCTTGCCCCACAATGGTGGAATGAACTACCCACCCCAGTTAGGACAGCCGAATCCCATCCAATCTTTCGCCGTCGACTAAAGACGCACTTCTTCAACCATTATCTGAAATCAAATTTAAAAAATAAAATAAAATAAATCTAACCCTAACTAACCTTACTGTCATGCACTTGTCCTAATAAACTAACCTACACTGTAACACGCAACACTTTGATGAATATTGTTACTCAGCTGATAAGAGTTGTATCCTTCCTGATGACCTGTCGTACAGAACTTGTAAGTCGCTTTGGATAAAAGTGTCAGCTAAATGACTAAATGTAAATGTGAATGTAAATGCCTTGTAGAATTCCACACATAAGAAAGAAAGATACTGGGATGAATAAACAAAATAGGAAATAAAATGTAGAAATGCATGCAATACATAAATAAATATGAATCTCCATATATGAAATAGAACATTTAGATAAGGTGCTACTGAGATGTTTTGGTGAGTTCTTTGTTTTTTTGTGGAAGTAGCCCTTCTTAAAAATGCATGAACATTCACTGATAATTGGTCTGTAGTGGAGTCTACAAGGTCTACATTGCCGGACCATGTAGAATCCGGACCTTGTAGACTGACATAATTCTGTGCATAGTTTAGTCCAGGGGTTCCCAAACTTTTCAGGCCAGGGCCCAGAAAATAAGGCGTCAGAGAGCTGCGGCCCAATGGACATCGTCAGGCTTTTTTTTTCTTTCTTTTTTTGCCATGTGACAGATTTTTTAAGCCAAATATCACTTCAATCCTTTTAAGTTAGTTCAAGTTAGTTATTCATTTATATGTGCTATTTATGAGAGGGCTAACTTATTGCAAAATAATAATGATAATAATAATAGCCTCATTAAAATACTATTGTTGCTTCGGTTGTTTTCAGCGTTTTATGTGCATAATCTGTTATTTAGTTTGAAATGTTCGTTGAAATAAGTAGATTTTTCATTTTTGTTTATTTATTAAGTTAATATAAAACCATATAGTCACATTTTAGAATACAATAGAATAGAATTTTAGAATACAACTAGAAACACTGTCCTGGCCTGCTTCTAAGTTCAGTGGCCTGACAAAAAAAAAAAAAAAAAAAAAATTATTTATTTTTTTAATCATCTCGCGGCCCACCCGTGGCTGCTCGCGGCCCACCTTTGGGTCGCAACCCAGACTTTGGGAACCACTGGTTTAGTCTACACAGGCCATATTTCAAATAATCAAAATCTTACTTCATTCATCTTAAACATTCTTGATTTGGGGGATTGGTAGTTCCCATGAAATCTGAAGTTGTTCAAATGACAACAGCGATCCACCTTGAATTAAATCACACAGCCGTGTTGGCTGTGTCACAGTCACGAAAGGGGCTACTTAATTCATTAATCCAATCCACTTTATTTATAGAGCACATTTAAAAACAACAAAGTTGACCAAAGTGCTGTACAAGTCGCACAACATAAGATAAAAAAAAAAAATTTATATTAAAAAAAAAGAAATTAATAAAAAAAAAAAGTAATCCGAAGCTTCGAATTAAAATCGAAGCTCGGCCCCGAAGCTTCGATTGCCAAAAAAATCGAAGGTCAGCCCTAGAGACGATACATTTACGTTTACATTTAGTCATTTAGCTGACGCTTTTATCCAAAGCGACTTACAAGTTCTGTACGACAAGTCATCAGGAAGGGCACAACTCTATCAGCTGAGTAACAATGTATCAAAGTGTTGAGTGCTACAGTGTAGGTTAGTTTATTAGGACAAGTGCATGACAGTAAGGTTAGTTAGGGTTAGATTATAATATTTTTTTTTTAAATTCAGATAATGGTTGAAGAAGTGCGTCTTTAGTCGACGGCAAAAGATTGGACGGGTTTCGGCTGTCCTAACTGAGGTGGGTAGTTCATTCCACCATTGTGGGGCAAGGACTGAGAATAGGCGACTTCTCTTTGATGACCCTCCTGGAGCTTGGTCTTGAGGGTGTGTAGTTAG
>NC_140168.1:99402521-99441402 GCF_963971535.1 Notolepis coatsorum | reverse complement strand
AACACCCTAACCTCTCCTCTGTTCTCCACCTGGGTCCAACACCCTAACCTCTCCTCTGTTCTCCACCTGGGTCCAACACGTTAACCTCTCTGGGGAAATACATTAAGTGGAACAGAGGGTGGAACAGGAAAAAACGAAAATGACGTAACCACTACACCTCCCTATAAGGAGGGACTGACATCGAAAGGGTTGCTTCCTACAAATATCTAGGCATTACAGTGGACGAGAACCTTACGTTTAAATCTTACATAGACAAACTTGTGTCAAAGCTGAAGCTTAAACTCGGCTTCTTTTTCAGAAACAGGTCCTGTTTTTCACTTAAAGTGAGAAGTCACCTGATCTCGACCACCTTCTTACCACTACTCGATTATGGTGACTTACTCTATATGTATGCACCTGATCAGTACCTTAGAAAGCTTGATACTGTGTACCATTCTGCCTTACGCTTTGTCACGGGATGTGGAAATCGAGTGCACCATTGCACCCTATATACCATTGCAAGTTATCCATCTCTACAAATACGGCGATTTTCTCGATGGCTCTCTCTGGTGCACAAAGCTCTGCTTAAACTGGTTCCCTCGTACCTAAGTGTGCTTCTGTGCACAAAGCAATAATATGCCCTTCGTTCTCAAGCTGTTCTAACACTGGAAGTTCCCCATATGAGAACTGAATTGGGAAAAAGGGCTTTTAAATATGCTGCTCCTTCATCTTGGAACAAGATACAGGAGGACCTAAAATTACCAGGACTGGTCACCCTCGGAGAATTCAAAGCCATTTTAAAATCCTACGAACTCAGTTCCCTTGGTCAGTGCAACTGTGTTTGATCATTTGCCTGTTTGATAACTTGCCTGAAAATGGAGCTTGATGTAAATGTTTTATCTGTATTTTATTGTGATGTTCTTTTTTATGTTTAAACTTTCTGCTGCCTTGCTTGGCCAGATCGCTCTTGAAAAAGAGATTTTAATCTCAATGATGCTTATCTGGTTAAATAAAGGATTTGATTGATTGATTGATAAGACCATAAACCACTCCGGCCCAACCTATCTCCATGACCTCCTCTCCCCTCAACTTGTGTCCATGTCACTCAGGTCTGGCAGCCAAAACCTCCTCGCCATCCCACGCACTAGGCTGTCGACCATGGGGCTTTTTCAGCACTGGGGCCGCGCCTGTGGAATCAGCTGCCGGGGTCCCTCAAGGCCTCAGTCTCCCTTGCTGCTTTCAAGGCCAGCCTTAAAACCAATTTGTTTTGCTTTGCCTTCCAATAGGGCCTGTTTTTTTTTATCTGCTCCTGATTTGTTTATTTTATTCATTTTAAATGTTTTTATGTTTTAAACCTTTTTATTCTTATCTTTTTATTTTATTCATTTGAATGTTTTCTTGTTTTAAACCTTTTTTCTATCTAAACAAATCGTCCCAACAGGAACTCTACCACAAATGCTAGCCAAATACAAATTCCAAATGCCAGAAAAATATCAAGCACATACCAATTTAACCACACTAGGCCAAATTACAAACAAATCAATGTCTAAGTGCTACAAAAGGTCCTCCAAACGGCTTGAGCCCCCATATATGACGAACCATAAGAGGTTTGTCATATAAAGGAAGTCAAAACGTGTGAAACAAAGTTAACAAAGATGATTTACTTAATCATATCTAAACAAATAATAATCGAATTAAACAACAGAGGTATGTAACAGAATGGACAAGGATCCCAAGATGATTCACTTGGTGGCTGATACAACCTGTGGTGTCTGAAGTGGGAAAGCAGATGGGAGAAGCAGACAAAAGGGTTAGACAAGGGAAACATATATACTGTGTGTGCAGGCAGCTCTCTGCACTGCACAGGTGATTCAAATTGGGGTAACGACCTACCCACTTCAACCTGCTCTTTGAGTCAGAAGACTCCCCATTTGCAGGTAGAGTGGGGGTCGTCACAGTTCTCCACCTGGGTCCAACACGTTAACCTCTCCTGTTCTGCACCTGGGTCCAACACGTTAACCTCTCTCCTGTTCTGCACCTGGGTCCAACACCCTAACCTCTTATTTGTTCTCCACCTGGGTCCAACACGTTAACCTCTCCTCTGTTCTGCACCTGGGTCCAACACGTTAACCTCTCCTCTGTTCTGCACCTGGGTCCAACACGTTAACCTCTCCTCTGTTCTGCACCTGGGTCCAACATGTTAATCTCTCCTGTTCTGCACCTGGGTCCAAAACGTTAACCTCTCTCCTGTTCTGCACCTGGGTCCAACACATTAACCTCTGTTCTGTTCTGCACCTGGGTCCAACATGTTAACCTCTCTCCTGTTCTGCACCTGGGTCCAACACGTTAACCTCTCCTGTTCTGCACCTGGGTCCAACACGTTAACCTCTCTCCTGTTCTGCACCTGGGTCCAACACCCTAACCTCTTCTTTGTTCTCCACCTGGGTCCAACACGTTAACCTCTCCTCTGTTCTGCACCTGGGTCCAACACGTTAACCTCTCCTCTGTTCTGCACCTGGGTCCAACACGTTAACCTCTCCTCTGTTCTGCACCTGGGTCCAACATGTTAATCTCTCCTGTTCTGCACCTGGGTCCAAAACGTTAACCTCTCTCCTGTTCTGCACCTGGGTCCAACACATTAACCTCTGTTCTGTTCTGCACCTGGGTCCAACATGTTAACCTCTCTCCTGTTCTGCACCTGGGTCCAACATGTTAACCTCTCCTGTTCTGCACCTGGGTCCAACACGTTAACCTCTCCTCTGTTCTGCACCTGGGTCCAACACGTTAACCTCTCCTCTGTTCTGCACCTGGGTCCAACACGTTAACCTCTCCTCTGTTCTGCACCTGGGTCCAACATGTTAATCTCTCCTGTTCTGCACCTGGGTCCAAAACGTTAACCTCTCTCCTGTTCTGCACCTGGGTCCAACACATTAACCTCTGTTCTGTTCTGCACCTGGGTCCAACATGTTAACCTCTCTCCTGTTCTGCACCTGGGTCCAACATGTTAACCTCTCCTGTTCTGCACCTGGGTCCAACACGTTAACCTCTCCTCTGTTCTGCACCTGGGTCCAACACGTTAACCTCTCCTCTGTTCTGCACCTGGGTCCAACATGTTAATCTCTCCTGTTCTGCACCTGGGTCCAAAACGTTAACCTCTCTCCTGTTCTGCACCTGGGTCCAACACATTAACCTCTGTTCTGTTCTGCACCTGGGTCCAACATGTTAACCTCTCTCCTGTTCTGCACCTGGGTCCAACATGTTAATCTCTCCTGTTCTGCACCTGGGTCCAAAACGTTAACCTCTCTCCTGTTCTGCACCTGGGTCCAACACATTAACCTCTGTTCTGTTCTGCACCTGGGTCCAACACGTTAACCTCTCTCCTGTTCTGCACCTGGGTCCAACACGTTAACCTCTCCTGTTCTGCACCTGGGTCCAACACGTTAACCTCTCTCCTGTTCTGCACCTGGGTCCAACACGTTAACCTCTCCTCTGTTCTGCACCTGGGTCCAACACGTTAACCTCTCCTCTGTTCTGCACCTGGGTCCAACACGTTAACCTCTCCTCTGTTCTGAGCCTGGGTCCAACACGTTAACCTCTCCTCTGTTCTCCACCTGGGTCCAAAACGTTAACCTCTCCTCTGTTCTGAGCCTGGGTCCAACACGTTAACCTCTCCTCTGTTCTGCACCTGGGTCCAACACGTTAACCTCTCCTCTGTTCTGAGCCTGGGTCCAACACGTTAACCTCTTCTCTGTTCTCCACCTGGGTCCAAAACGTTAACCTCTCCTCTGTTCTGAGCCTGGGTCCAACACGTTAACCTCTCTCCTGTTCTGCACCTAGGTCCAACACGTTAACCTCTCCTCTGTTCTGCACCTGGGTCCAACACGTTAACCTCTCCTCTGTTCTGCACCTAGGTCCAACACGTTAACCTCTCCTGTTCTGCACCTGGGTCCAACACGTTAACCTCTCCTGTTCTGAGCCTGGGTCCAACACGTTAACCTCTCCTGTTCTGCACCTGGGTCCAACACGTTAACCTCTCCTATGTTCTGCACCTGGGTCCAACATGTTAACCTCTCCTGTTCTGAGCCTGGGTCCAACATGTTAACCTCTCCTGTTCTGCACCTGGGTCCAACACGTTAATCTCTCCTGTTCTGCACCTGGGTCCAACATGTTAATCTCTCCTGTTCTGCACCTGGGTCCAAAACGTTAACCTCTCTCCTGTTCTGCACCTGGGTCCAACACGTTAACCTCTCCTGTTCTGCACCTAGGTCAAAAACGTTAACCTCTCCTCTGTTCTGCACCTGGGTCCAACATGTTAACCTCTCCTCTGTACTCCACCTGGGTCCAAAACGTTAACCTCTCCTCTGTTCTGCACCTGGGTCCAACATGTTAACCTCTCCTGTTCTGCACTGAACCTAGGTCCAACATGTTAACCTCTCCTCTGTTCTGCACCTGGGTCCAACACGTTAACCTCTCCTCTGTTCTGAGCCTGGGTCCAACACCCTAACCTCTCCTCTGTTCTGCACCTGGGTCCAACATGTTAACCTCTCCTGTTCTGCACCTGGGTCCAACACGTTAACCTCTCCTGTTCTGCACCTGGGTCCAACACGTTAACCTCTCCTGTTCTGCACCTGGGTCCAACACGTTAACCTCTCCTGTTCTCCACCTGGGTCCAACACCCTAACCTCTCCTCTGTTCTCCACCTGGGTCCAACACGTTAACCTCTCTGGGGAAATACATTAAGTGGAACAGAGGGTGGAACAGGAAAAAACGAAAATGACGTAACCACTACACCTCCTTATAAGACCATAAACCACTCCGGCCCGACCCAACCTATCTCCATGACCTCCTCTCCCCTCAACCTGTGTCCATGTCACTCAGGTCTGGCAGCCAAAACCTCCTCGCCATCCCACGCACTAGGCTGTCGACCATGGGGCTTTTTCAGCACTGGGGCCGCGCCTGTGGAATCAGCTGCCGGGGTCCCTCAAGGCCTCAGTCTCCCTTGCTGCTTTCAAGGCCAGCCTTAAAACCCATTTGTTTTGCTTTGCCTTCCAATAGGGCCTGTTTTTTTTTATCTGCTCCTGTTTTGTTTATTTTATTCATTTTAAATGTTTTTATGTTTTAAACCTTTTTATTCTTATCTTTTTATTTTATTCATTTGAATGTTTTCTTGTTTTAAACCTTTTTTCTATCTAAACAAATCGTCCCAACAGGAACTCTACCACAAATGCCAGCCAAATACAAATTCCAAATGCCAGAAAAATATCAAGCACATACCAATTTAACCACACTAGGCCAAATTACAAACAAATCAATCTTGTGCTACAAAAGGTCCTCCAAACGGCTTGAGCCCCCATATATGACAAACCATAAGAGGTTTGTCATATAAAGGAAGTCAAAACGTGTGAAACAAAGTTAACAAAGATGATTTACTTAATCATATCTAAACAAATAATAATCGAATTTCATTTCAAACCTTTATTTATACTCGTGAAAGCACTGAGGTTTCCCTCATTTACAGTGATGACGAGTTAACAAAGGACACAAATATCATAACAGTTAATAATTACAATGAATTACAATTACTACAATGATGGATTAAAACAATTACATGATTCAGTACATAGGTCAAGTGCAATGCCTTTAAACTCCATGAATGACGGGAATTAAACAACAGAGGTATGTAACAGAATGGACAAGGATCCCAAGATGATTCACTTGGTGGCTGATACAACCTGTGGTGTCTGAAGTGGGAAAGCAGATGGGAGAAGCAGACAAAAGGGTTAGACAAGGGAAACATATATACTGTGTGTGCAGGCAGCTCTCTGCACTGCACAGGTGATTCAAATTGGGGTAACGACCTACCCACTCCAACCTGCTCTTTGAGTCAGAAGACTCCCCATTTGCAGGTAGAGTGGGGGTCGTCACAGTTCTCCACCTGGGTCCAACACGTTAACCTCTCCTGTTCTGCACCTGGGTCCAAAACATTAAGCTCTCTCCTGTTCTGCACCTGGGTCCAACACCCTAAACTCTCCTTTGTTCTCCACCTGGGTCCAACACGTTAACCTCTCCTCTGTTCTGCACCTAGGTCCAACATGTTAATCTCTCCTGTTCTGCACCTGGGTCCAACACGTTAACCTCTCCTCTGTTCTGCACCTGGGTCCAACATGTTAATCTCTCCTGTTCTGCACCTGGGTCCAAAATGTTAACCTCTCCTCTGTTCTGCACCTGGGTCCAACACCCTAACCTCTCCTCTGTTCTCCACCTGGGTCCAAAACGTTAACCACTCCTCTGTTCTGCACCTGGGTCCAACATGTTAACCTCTCCTCTGTTCTCCACCTGGGTCCAACATGTTAACCTCTCCTGTTCTGCACCTGGGTCCAACATGTTAATCTCTCCTGTTCTGCACCTGGGTCCAAAATGTTAACCTCTCCTCTGTTCTGCACCTGGGTCCAACACCCTAACCTCTCCTCTGTTCTCCACCTGGGTCCAAAACGTTAACCTCTCCTCTGTTCTGCACCTGGGTCCAACATGTTAACCTCTCCTCTGTTCTCCACCTGGGTCCAACATGTTAACCTCTCCTGTTCTGCACTGAACCTAGGTCCAACACGTTAACCTCTCCTGTTCTGCACCTGGGTCTAACATGTTAACCTCTCCTCTGTTCTGCACCTGGGTCCAACACGTTAACCTCTCCTCTGTTCTGAGCCTGGGTCCAACACGTTAACCTCTCCTGTTCTGCACCTGGGTCCAACACCCTAACCTCTCCTCTGTTCTCCACCTGGGTCCAACACGTTAACCTCTCTGGGGAAATACATTAAGTGGAACAGAGGGTGGAACAGGAAAAAACGAAAATGACGTAACCACTACACCTCCTTATAAGACCATAAACCACTCCGGCCCGACCCGACCTATCTCCATGACCTCCTCTCCCCTCAACCTGTGTCCATGTCACTCAGGTCTGGCAGCCAAAACCTCCTCGCCAACCCACGCACTAGGCTGTCGACCATGGGGCTTTTTCAGCACTGGGGCCGCGCCTGTGGAATCAGCTGCCGGGGTCCCTCAAGGCCTCAGTCTCCCTTGCTGCTTTCAAGGCCAGCCTTAAAACCCATTTGTTTTGCTTTGCCTTCCAATAGGGCCTGTTTTTTTTTATCTGCTCCTGTTTTGTTTATTTTATTCATTTTAAATGTTTTTATGTTTTAAACCTTTTTATTCTTATCTTTTTATTTTATTCATTTGAATGTTTTCTTGTTTTAAACCTTTTTTCTATTTTATTTTCCTTCTGCTGTGAAGCACCTTGAGCAGGCTGAAAACCCAAGAACCCGGACTCCCACAGCCTCCTCCCGTACCCCGTGTGGCGGCTCTCTCCCCAGCCGCAGAAGAGGAGTGTCCCCCGGGGCCGCTCCCACCACCAGCTCCGGTCTTGCCATCGCCGGTCCCTCAGCCTCCATGCCCCCCTCTTCTGTCTCCCAGTCTGCTGCCCGCCTGTAGCCTCCACACCAGTCACACCAGCACTCACCTGCCTGCTTTGAGAGGGGAAGACCACCACCCCTCCTCAACAGCCATAATGGATGCTATTTAGATTAATCTGTCTAGTTTAGTTAGGATGTCTATTTTCTCCCATGTCTGCTTTTCTGCAGCACTACAAACATGGGAACTCTCTAACCCCCCCCCCCCCCCATCTCTCTGAGTGCCTGTCTCGTAGTGCTGACCAAGGTGATGGATGCCTCGGGGTCTTGGCCAAGATTGCAATGACTGCTCTACATGCACCACAGAGGCCATGGATCAGCTCCTTACCGTCTTCTGTCCGTGGTCTGTCAACATGGTTTGTGGTCTGTCAACGTGGTTTCATTGCTGGGTTAAGTTCTTCTATTCTATTCACATAATATGCTTACTTCATATATCTATTCTATTCACATATATGCTTACCACTTGTATCTATTGCTATGTCCGCCCACTACAATCACGCAAGCTGTCTAACGCCTGTCCCGTCTCCCTGTGAGTTGCTGTCCCGGAGTGTCGGACGTCCTGTGATGAAGACCGGGAGGATGCGACCCTCTCTGCGTGCCCTCCTGTCTCCGGCGGTCTCGTAGTGGTGACCGGAATGCTGGGCGTCCCGCGGTGATGTCGGGGAGGTTGCGACCCTCTCTGCGCCGCCCCCTATCTCCCTGTCTCCGGCTGTCTCGGAGCGATGACCGGAGTGTTGAACGTCCCGTGATTAAGACGGGGAGGATGCGACCCTCTTTGCGCCGCCCCTGTGCCTCAAATAGATTCGCTATCAGCTCTATCTTTAATCTTTCAAAATGTTCAGTTGCTATTGCATGCACTCATCTGTGTTTCACTACACACATGGGTGCATGCTTACCAACTGTCAGTCTGCAACACTACTATCACCGACATCTAAGAAGGAAGATCCCCCCTTGAATGGCCCTTCTAAGGTTTATCTCCTCCACATGCATTTTCCCCTATTGTTAGGTTTTAGTGAGTTTTTCCTTACCTTCGCGTGGGGTATGTCTGGGAGTGTTTGCATTCATTAATTTATTTGCATTTATTTTAAATTTGTTGGACCTTATGGTGTTCTTGACCTATTGTTATGTTTCTTCTTGACTTGTTTAAAGAAGACGTGTCCGGCCCATGGGGACATTAACGTGTGTTGTCGGGCCTTACAAATAAATTTGATTTGATTTATTTGTTGTTAGTTATTTGGGTGACAACATTCTCAGTTAGCAAAAAAGTATACATTTTCATATGAATAAATAATTATGTAGTAATCATGTTATCATATTATTGTCATGTAGTGATGTTAATTGTCTTTTCTTAAACTATTTCTCAGAGCCTGAGATTTTTTATTATTATTTCTTTTTTAAATGTCTGTTTGTCATATTTTTCAAAACACATGTACTCACTAATGTTAATGTGACAAGTGATTATGATTAGTATTTGTTTGTTAGAAAATATCAATGACAGTACTGTTGTTGTACTTAATTCAGTGTTAGCAGTGATGAATTCTAAAGCATTTACCATTTAAAACTTTTTTTATTTTCCATTGAAACCAAAATAAGTAATACAAAAAAACCATATACATTTGGGTTTTGAACTGAAAATGGCCTGTGGGGGCCTTTATTTACAAATCAACTTCCATACAGTACTTTTCTGTAGTCCAGTAGATGGCAGCATTGGTTTAAAAGGTGAAACGTTATGTCAGAAAACGTTGTGTACCGGTATGTCAGAACTACAAATCCCAAGTCCAGGGGTCAGCACCGGATTAAAGGTGAGGAGACGCCACCTGAATACAGTGGCCGACATTGGTTAACAAATTAGCATAACAAAAAGTGCAACACTAGCATTACGTTTGTTGTCTAAAAAGGGACATATGGTACAATTTAAGATTTTAATGATAGTCTGCTTATAAAGGACAAATACAGCATTGTTAATTTGTAAGAAACCTCAATGAAAACGGCACAGGGTAAGTTATATTAGCTATTGTTGTGAAAATGTGATAGAATCCTAGCAAAAGTATACTGTTTAGTATAAGTACATGGGGATCCTATTGAGTATACTGTTTAGTATAAGTACATGGGGATCCTATTGAGTATACTGTTTAGTATAAGTACATGGGGATCCTATTGAATATAGCGTTTAGGATAAGTACATGCAGATCCTATTGATTATACTGCTTAGAATAGGCAGTTGGGGTTACTATTATGTAAACTGCAAACTGTGTTTTGGGACATGTTCTCTCTTCTTCTCAAGTCTACTCCCAGCTTAAACTTAAAATGTTTATTTTTTCAGTATGAGTTCTCATGTGTGTCTTCAGATCTCCCTTCATAGTGAACCCTTTTCCACAAACTGAACAACTAAATGATTTCTCTCCAGTATGAGTTATCATGTGTCTCTTAAGATTTGCTTTCATATTGAACCCTTTCCCACAAACCGAACAACTAAATGGTTTCTCTCCAGTATGAGTTATTGCGTGTATCTTCAGATATCCTTTTGAAATGAACCCTTTCCCACAAACTGAACAACTAAATGGTTTCTCTCCTGTATGAGTTATTGCGTGTATTTTAAGATGTTCTTTCCTATTGAACCCTTTTCCACAAACTGAACAACTAAATGGTTTCTCTCCAGTATGAGTTATTGCGTGTATCTTAAGATGTTCTTTGCTATTGAACCCTTTCCTACAAACCGAACAACTAAATGGTTTCTCTCCAGTATGCGTTATTGCGTGTATCTTCAGATATCCTTTTGAACTGAACCCTTTCCCACAAACTGAACAACTAAATGGTTTCTCTCCTGTATGAGTTATCATGTGTCTCTTAACATTTGCTTTCATATTGAACACTTTCCCACAAACTGAACAACTAAATGGGTTCTCTCCAGTATGAGTTATTGCGTGTATCTTAAGATGTTCTTTCCTATTGAACCCTTTTCCACAAACTGAACAACTAAATGGTTTCTCTCTAGTATGAGTTATTGCGTGTATCTTAAGATGTTCTTTGCTATTGAACCCTTTCCCACAAACCGAACAACTAAATGGTTTCTCTCCTGTATGAGTTATCATGTGTCTCTTCAGATCTCCCTTCATACTGAACCCTTTCCCACAAACTGAACACCTAAATGGTTTCTCTCCTGTATGAGTTATCATGTGTGCCTTCAGACTTCCATTTATACTGAACCCTTTCCCACAAACTGAACATAAAAATGGTTTCTCTCCTGTATGAGTTATCATGTGTCTCTTCCGATCTCGCTTCATACTGAACCCTTTTCCACAAACCAAACAACTAAATGGTTTCTCTCCTGTATGGGTTTTCATGTGTGCCTTCAGACTTCCATTAATACTGAACCCTTTCCCACAAACTAAACATAAAAATGGTTTCTCTCCTGTATGAGTTATCATGTGTCTCTTCAGATCTCCCTTCATACTGAAACCTTTCCCACAAACTGAACAACTAAATGGTTTCTCTCCAATATGCTTATTTATGTGTATTTTCAGATCTCCCTTCTTTCTGAACCCAGGACTGCTGTTAGACAAACTTTGTATTTTCTGTGTCTTCTTTGGTTTCAGAGTCATCAAACCTGGTCCTCCACTCTCCTTCCATTCATCACCGTCATTGGTCTCAGTTTCAGAACTGTCATCAGTCTTAGTTTCAGAACTGTCATCAGTCTCATTTCCCCAACAGTCTGAAGAGAGGAGCTGGCCATCTCTAGTTGGTTCTAAATCACCAGCTGGATCTAGGTTACTGGCTGGTTCTGATACTGCACAGTCCTCAGCATCAGGTTCTGTTTTCATCTGTTCAGTTGAAGTGCTGGGTAAAGAGTATGCTTCTCCGTTTCTCTCCCTTTGGGTTTGAAGAGGCTGATCATTCTTTTCACCATCTTCACATTTCACTGGGTTTACTGTGATCTTGGAGCGATCAGCTTCTTCCAGCCCTTGATGTAGTTCAACTTTAATCTGTAGGAGCTCTGGGTCCTGGGTTTGGCTGAGTTGTGAGGACAGAGTATTCTCACTATAGTTTTCATATTTCACAGGATGGAAGGTCATCTTGCACCTATCAGACTCCTCTAGATCTTGACATAGTTCCTCCTGTTCCTCTTTAATCTGTAGGGGATCTGGATCCTGGATTTGGTTAAACCATGAGGACTGAGGTTTCTCTTCATCATGTTCACTCTTCACAGGGACAGGATTGTATGTCAACTTCATGATATCAGCCTCCTGCAGACCTTGAAGCTGCTCTCCCTCCTGACTGGTCCAGAGTTCCTCCTGTTCCTCTTTAATCTGTAGGGGCTCTGGCTCCTCCTGGTCCAGACTGGGGCTCCTCTCCTGCTGCTCAGGGGGAACCTCCTCTTCACAGATAGACAGTTGTAAGGCAAGAGAGTCTAGAAAGAAGTAGAATTTAAATGTAATTTGTTGTAACCATTACTTTTGAAAGTAACAAACACTACACTCTTGCAAGGAAAGTAAAACGAATAGGTCTATATAGGGATGCACAGATCATATACCCAATATTACTATCAGGGTGATACTAGCTATATTTGATTGTTCTGTATCGACTACAGTTGGTCAGATCTATTACCAAGTTGTCATAAAGCTTCCTCCTCCAGTAACATCAGAGGAGAAGGAAAAGGTTCCCAGCTTTCCTCCAGAATGGATCCGATTCCACCTGATGAGATATTGGCCAAATGTTTGACATTTCTATTACATAAGGCTATAAAGTAAGACATGTACATGAGTATCTCATATTTTACAGTCTATGCTTGTTATGTTTACAGTCTATGCTAGGTCGCCAGCAGTCTGAGCTGACCAAAGATTCTTCTTCTTAACTTTAACTTAACTAACATGGTCCCATTCCCACACTGGCCTGTTGAGTAGAATCCTCAGTCTTCACACCTGGCTCCAGTGCTCAGAACATGGCTTTCATTGACAATTTGAATCTGTTTTGGGAATGTTCCTCGCTTTTTAGAACTGACAGAGTCCATCCAAACAGACTGGGTAGTGTGAGACTAGTGTGAGACTGGGTAGTGTGCTCACATAGGGAATGTCATCAAATTCATATGGATTCACAACAGCCACCTGTTCATTGGCTTCCAGTACGCTACAGGATACATTTTAAGGTTCTCCTATTTGTCTTTAAAGCCCTTAATGGTCAGCCCCCCTCCTACATCTCAGACCTCCTATCCCCCTATTCCAACACCAGGTCCCTCAGGTCAGCCGATCAGAGGCTCCTGACAGTCCGGAGATATAACCTCAAGCTCAGGGGGGGCTGTGCCTTTGCTGTCGCAGCCCCTGCACCTAGGCTTGCCCCCTCGATAGATGCCTTCAAATCTAGGCTCAAAACCCACTTCTACCTACTAGCCTTTCCCGTTCACTGACTCATGCCCTGTTTTCCTGTGTGCTTGCCTGTCTGCCCTCCCATAAAACAGAGTTGTGATTGTTGTCTATATGTATCTATGTATCTACCCTCCGTACAGCACTTTGGTTGACACGTGTCATGTTAAATGTGCTATATAAATAAATCCGATTAATTGATTGATTGATGAGTCCGTGTTCTAAAATGAAGTACTGTTGAAATTCTAGACCCTCTTTTAAGTCTGATATTAAAAAAAATAAAAATAAAAACCTGTCCTTGTTTGGTCCGATACTATTTTCTGAAAAGCCATTTCATTGGCTTAGTGATGATAAGACGCTTGTTTTCTCTGTTCTGGGCAGAATGTCTTGGCGTCTCCACGCTACTGTATATTCTGACCTGTTGCAATGTATAATTTTCCCATTGCAACGTATTATTTTCCTGTTTGTTGTTCACTTTTGAATAAACCTCTGAAAGATGAATTCTACCTTTTATTATTGAAGATCAGATAAACACAACAGCAGCCGTATGCTAGTGGCTAACTTACAGCACACTGTTCAGTCACGTGATTGACTGTTTACATCCCACACCCTACTCACGGACCCCTCCTTCATGCCACTGTGTTATCACCTGAATCAGCCTCATTAGTCCACACTCTTTTAAACATAGAAAAGGCCTGGGACTAATTCATTTAAATGTAAGGAGTTAAATATGGATCATCTGAAAATTCTGGTCTCTCAGATTGATTCTGATATTTTAGTGTTAACTGAATCACGTGACATCAGCTCCATTGATAAACTAGCAGAGTTACTCTCCCATTATTAAGACGTTGAGATGATCGTCTTTGGTGATTTTAATGTTAATTGGTTAAGTAATGCCTCCAACTACTTTAAGCAGGTTAGTGGTCATTTATATCTTCCCCAGCTGGTTACAGAACCCTCAAGGCCAAACCTGAAAAACATGGCTAAATCCACCTCAATTGATTAGATTTTCTAAAATAGATGTAATAATAATTCAGAGACTCTGGAGACCCTTCCCATCTGTCATTATTTAGGCAATTTAGAAATAATGTGCACCTGAGGTAGTGAATGCCAAATCAAACTACTATTTGAATTTGATCACCAGCTCATATTTAGATCCCTTTATATGGCCAGAATTTTTTGAAGTGGTGAATTCAATTTAATTGTCCAATATCTGAGCAGAAAGAGATTTGTCTGGCCTTTATTAGGCAACTTTTCTGAAGCCGGTCATTTGTTTGATAATAATTATATGGAGCCCCCTCTTGGTGATCATGAGCTGGTGCACGCTATGAGGCATGCCTCGCAGTTTACCTTGCAGCCCTTCTCTCCCTGTGTTGTTTTTGAAGTACTACAGACCATTTATACCAGGAAATCAACTGGAGAGGTTAAGCTAGACTATTTTTTTCCCCCTCAGGTTAGCTGATCCAGTAATTAATACAGAACTAACATATAAAAAATGTCATTGCCATCATGTCATCATCACAGCCTGCTCCTGAACATTGGTAAAACCAAGGAGCTGATCATGGATTTTAGGAGAACACAGCAGGACACACACACACCACTGAGGATAAACAGGGCTACCGTGGACAGGGTGAGCAGCTTCAAGTACCTGGGGGTCCACATTTCAGAGGATCTGACATGGACAACACACATAGACTCAGTCGTAAAGAAGGCGAAGCAGCGCCTCTACTAGGGCTGCAACTAACGATTATTTTGGTAGTCGACTAATCTGTCGATAATTTTTTCGATTAGTTGACTAATCTAACGATTATTTCTGTCACACCCGCCATCTCTGCTTCCTGTGGGCGCGGCTTCTTTTCAGGGCTCCAGTGCATGTTTTACCTCACATGCTCAAGTCTGCACACCTGTGAATGTCACCCTCCCTCTGCCTTAACATGATCCCATAGCAGATTAAAATAAGGACTCATGAAACACTTGAATTTGGATCTTAATTAAGCTACTTGCTTAATCAAATGTATTTTAATAACAAATACAATAATCAATACAATTAAATAATACAAATTAAAGTGCAAGTTTAAATGTAAAGATAATGTGCAAATAATGTTTTAAAAGTAGCAGCCTCTTCCCCAGCACTACGGTTCTGATGGGGCTGTTAACCTGGTCCAGGAGGGTGACGTGGATCCACTCACTAGGCTCCACCATCTCCAACAGCTGTAAGGGGAGAGGAGAGGAGGTGGATGAGTCAGATCAGACAGACTTCTAGGTCTTTTGTTTGCCGTGTGTGTGAGAGAAGCTGTGTGTGTATGTGTGTGTGAGTGAGAGGGGCTGTGTGTGTGTATGTGTGTGCCTTACTCTGATATCCTGCAGGGGAACACACCATTTACAAATGACAGCGTTGATAAAGGAACCTGTGATTGCATTGCTATAGCAAACTTATAAATAATCAGATATAAGATAGCTAGCACTAACGTGCCCTGTCTCTGCAGTCTTAGCACAAAAAGTTTAACTTTTTTCAACTGAGAAATAAAAGCAGCCTAGTCTAGACCATGGCGCTATACAGACAGTGGACATTGGAACTAGCTATCTTAACTTACCTAATTAATACTCCAGTCTGCAAAAATACGACACTTGGTGCTAATTCACGGAGCTGTAAACACCGGTAGCCTAGCCCCTTTCGTGACTGTGATGCAACCCTTGGTTGAATACGCAGTCACTTATTCCCACGTTACTAGCCATGTTAATGTGCACATCAAGCACTGGTTAAAGACGAGCGGTGGGTCCAAATTATATCAGATATAAATTTCAAAGGTACGCACCGTTGCATTAGGGTTTCACACACACACGCGTAGGGATGGGAATCGAAAACCGGTTCCCGTTGGGAACCGGTTCCTAATTGGCCGATGCCTGGAACCGTGTGGCTCCTGTGACTTTCGATTCCCTTATCGCTGCCTACAGTTGCGCAATAACGTTACGTTAGCATGTAGCCATGGCAGACTCTATTTGATTCCTTAAGGGCTCGAAATTGCCTGGGTTTTGGTATTATGCTCCCGAAATGCTCCCGCTGTTTGGCTACTTCTATGTGCAGTGAAAACTACTTGAATGCTTTAGAACAGTCATTGATTTAGTTTAGGGTGAGCTAAAATTAGCCGCGGAGCTATCGCTAGCTAACGTGAGCTAACGCTATTTAATCAAGCTCACAAAGAGAGATAAACAGCTGACAGCGGATAGTACAGGTACAAATACAATAAAACAGCGGGTGGGGACTGTTGTGTAAACCTTGTACTCTTTAGTTCACATATAATAAGAGCCGGATTGTTTGTTTACTAAGTCTCTACTAGTCTACTCTGAGTCCGTCAGACAGGAAGTACCATGGTGCAACATACAAATGTGTCCGTGTAGCAACACAAGCCAATACTTTAAAGGACAGGGGCCCGGGGAGGGAGCTCTCTCTCTCTCTCTGTGTGTGTGTGTGTGTGTGTGTGTGTGTGTGTGTGTGTGTGTGTGTGTGTGTGTGTGTGTGTGTGTGAGAGAGAGTGTGTGAGTGAGAGACAGAAGTCAGAGGAATAACAACCTGTTATTCAATAGATTAAATTCGTTTAAGAATAAAAAAATAAATACATTTTAAGAGAATCTCAAATACATTATTTTATTTAAGTGTAGGCTATAGTTAATGTTTTATTTTTTACAGTGTTTGTATTTTTCTGACATGGGGGCTCAACAATAAATGACAATCAGAAATGTCAAGTTGCATGTTGTTATTCTAACCAGCTTAGACCCCGACGCTCTGCATCTTCTGGCCGCCTCAGACCTACTCCTATCCGAGCTCCGGGAGGGTCATCAAAGAGAAGTCGCCTATTCTCAGTCCTTGCCCCACAATGGTGGAATGAACTACCCACCCCAGTTAGGACAGCCGAATCACGTCCAATCTTTCGCCGTCGACTAAAGACGCACTTCTTCAACCATTATCTGAATAAAAAAAAAAAATATCTAACCCTAACTAACCGTACTGTCATGCACTTGTCCTAATAAACTAACCTACACTGTAGCACTCAACACTTTGATGAACATTGTTGCTCAGCTGATAGAGTTGTGCCCTTCCTGATGGCTTGTCGTACAGAACTTGTAAGTCGCTTTGGATAAAAGCGTCAGCTAAATGACTAAATGTAGTTCTGTTGCATTTCCAATTTATTTATTTAAATTATAAATTGATCAGGTATCGATAAGGGAATCGATAAAGAATCGAATCGATAAGCAGAATCGATAATGGAATCGTATCGATAAAATCCTATCAATTCCCATCCCTACACACGCGGCAGGGTTTGAAAGCTCGACGTTGCCAATAAACATTTTTAATAATTTTTATAAACGAGTAAAAAAATCACTGAGCTAGCCTTCGCTAAAATGGCTGCTTCCGCATTTTACAGTAGGAGCGCTGTGATTGCTGGGCGCACCAGACATGTGACAAAGCAGCCAGCAATCACAGCGCTCCTACTGTAAAATGCGGAAGCCGCTCGTCTTTAACCAGTGCTTGATGTGCACATTAACATGGCTAGTAACGTGGGAATACGTGACTGTGTATTCCAGTGGTTCCCAAAGTCGGGGTCGCGACCCAAAGGTGGGCCGCGAGCAGCCACGGGTGGGCCGCGAGATGATTTAAAAAAAAATTAAAAAAAAATAAAAAAAATAAAAAAAAATCTTTTTTTTATTTATTTTTTTTTATTTTTTTTTATTTTTTTTTTGTCAGGCCACTGAACTTAGAAGCAGGCCAGGACAGTGTTTCTAGTTGTATTCTAAAATTCTATTCTATTGTATTCAAAAATGTGACTATATGGTTTTATATTAACTTAATAAATAAACGAAAAATCTACTTATTTCAACGAACATTTCAAACTAAATAACAGATTATGCACATAAAACGCTGAAAACAACCGAAGCAACAATAGTATTTTAATGAGGCTATTATTATTATCATTATTATTTTGCAACAAGTTAGCCCTCTCATAAATAGCACATATAAATGAATAACTAACTTTAACTAACTTAATAGGATTGAAGTGATATTTGGCTTAAAAAATCGGTCGCATGGCAAAAAAAAAAAAAAAAAAAGCCTGACGATGTGCATTGGGCCGCGGCTCTCTGACGCCTTATTTTCTGGGCCCTGGCCTGAAAAGTTTGGGAACCCCTGGTGTATTCAACCAAGGGTTGCATCACAGTCACGAAAGGGGCTACCGGTAGCCTAGCCAAGCTCTAGTTGGCTGTAAGCTTGGCGCTGTTTAACGTTACACATACAGCTCGACAGTGACACACAGCCTCAACAACATATTAACTGAAATAGCGTTCGCTTAGCAAGCATTATCCATGAGACATTCTGTTTTCCAACATGTAAGCTAAAACGTACCCATGATCCGAGTAGCTGTCATCGCGGTTCCAGGGTGCTTGCTCGTGCATCACTGCTTTCTTCTTCTTTGTCGTTAGTACACAGAATGCAGACGAGGGAAATGATACTGCCCCTGCACTTCCTGTAGTGCATTTGCACAGTTTTGAATGAACGTTACCGGGCGGCTCTCTGTTTTTATACGACGCATCGACACTAAAATTCCACGCAGATGAATTTTTATGATCGAAGTCGTCGATTGTGTTGACTAATCGTTGCAGCCCTAGCCTCTACCACCTGAGACAGTTAAGGAAGTTCAGAGTATCGGGGAAGATACTCCAGTCCTTCTACTCCGGAGCTGTAGAGAGCATCTTGACTGGAAACATTACTGCCTGGTATGGAAACAGCACGGCACAGGACAAGAAGGCCCTACAGAGAGTGGTGCGCTCAGCTGAGCGTACTACGGGTATTGCACTACCACCCCTGCAGGTCTTATATAACAAGAGGTGCAAATCCAGAGCCTGCAGATTAATGAAGGACCCTCACCACCCCAACAACAGCCTGTTCAAGCTGCTGCGGTCAGGCAAACACCTGCAAACACCAGCAACTAGGACAGAGAGACTTCGGCTCAGCTTCTTCGCCCAGGCCATCAGAGTCTTGAACACTGAACTCTCCACACACAAGCACACATGAGCACACACACAACACACACACTGTATACGCTCACACACAGGGGAGGAAATTAGGCCACTTTACTCGCCAAATGAGAGTATTTTTTACGCTTGGCGAGTGATTCATGAAGACCACTCGCCAGTCTGGCGACTAGTAAACTAAACAAAAAAAACATTCTGCAATCACGGTCACTGGCAAACGGTGCGCGTCTTCTGAGTGCTCGCTTTGTTGTCAAGTCAAGAGTTTTTATTTGTCACGGCATACGAGTATACAATGAAATGCGGGTGGTCTTGCTGACAGTGCCATGAGAGCACTGCACAAGACCCGCGGACATATAATGTTTAATAAAAGTTCCTGCAGTACTGGCCAACCCGCGGACATATAGAATGTTTAATAAAAGTTTGCGCAGTACTAGTAGCCATCAGTCAAGGGAGCACTCGCAAACAGATAACGTTAAACACAGCAGAAGATGGAAAACAGACAGACTGACCAACAGGGAACTGCATCCAACCCTAGTACAACCCTCGAGTATAAGTTACTAAGGACACATTTAAATCACAGAGGTGTAATGTTAGTCTATTGGAACTGTATACAGTGGTTAGCTTCTAGTTAGCGTTTTAGCTATATAGCTGCTTGCTAGCTAACGTTAGCCCTGTGTGCGCGTGCGTGTGTGTGTTTGTGTGCTCAAAGCAGCCAGCCCCATGTTAGCTTATAATGTTTCCAAAAACGCACCGGACTACGACGTAAGGTTAGACATTTTATTTCATGCTCAAAAGCCCCTGGCTTGCACATCGCAGTCACGGCTCAACCAGTGCACAACAGCACACCAACCCAACTGACGTTACCACAACACTTGACGGTATTTCACAGCACTGTCGTAAAGACCACCGTGCCGTCTTAAAGGCACAGTGAACACCGTTGTGATGCCACTCAGATGCATACACAACATTGACGCGGCTTGACAACCGAGGTTCAAAGTTAACTTGATTGAAAACTTTATTAACAGATTGCAGAATGGGTACAATACAGTACGACTCAATACACACAATTGTTAAGGGGATGCAGACCAGAGAAAGACTTTCATCTTGTTTACATCAGGGTCCCCCATTTTCAATTCATAATAACATATGACATACATGACATACAGATAGACAGTACTGCTACATCTATACATTTCACATCTATCTATACACTTCACAACATACTTAGGTTTTTTTCTTTCACTGCCCAACCCAGTCCAACCCAGCATCTTTCACTGCCCAGTTCAGCCCAACCCAGTCCAGAATAGATCCCTCTTTCATGTTAATATGTTTTATGCTAATATTGTGAAGAGTAGAGACACTGTTATTAGTGTTTTATGCTAATAAATATTTTAAAGAGTAGAGACACGGTGTGATTATTACTATGATTGAAAATCAATTTAGACGAAGACGTACAAAGAAGTAATTATCACAATTAGCGATACATTTTTTGGCTGGTAAAAAATCTGTTTGGCTGGTAAAAAAAAATATCTGATACTTTCCAGTTGGCTGGTAAGCCAAAAAGTTAGTTTCCTCCCCTGCTCACACACTAGCAGTCACTTTAACATGAACACACACACACATGCTGCACACGCTCACACTCATGGTCACTTTACACAATGAAAGGTCACTTTAAAAACAAGAACGGGAGTGGTTCTTGTATAGTAAACAGATGGATAGCAAGCTAGCATAAGGACACATAGTATAACTGTAGATTGTATAGTATAGCATTGTATAGTAGTGTACATAAGACACAGTGCCTCATCCGTAGCTAACAGTGTATTGCACTATCGCAGGACCTTAGCATGTCTTACCATGCTTTTTGTAAACTTCATGTACATATACCTGATATGTCTTTATTCTTATTACTTGCATTATTGCACAATGTCTTATTATCATCCTATATCGGATTCTTATTATTGTATTATGGCATTATTGTATTATTGCACAATCGTTGCGGGCAAGACCCCCCGCATTTCACTGTATACTTGTATGCCGTGACAAATAAAAACTCTTGATGTATAGTTCCTAGTATCTGGAAAATAGCTCATGTTGTTCCATTACATAAAGGTGGAGATAGAAGTAATCTTAATAGCTATCGACCAATATCCAAGCTATCCTGTCTTGCAAAGATCGGTTTCTCTCAGATCACTCTATATTAAGCCCACGTCAATGTGAGTTTAGAGCAACAGCCACTACTCTAGTTGTAAATGGTATAGTATCTGACCTTGACATAAGAAAACACTGTGCTGCCTGTTTTGTAGATCTGTCAAAAGCATTTGACACAGTTCATCACTCTCTTCTATTGCAAAGGTTAATGAATGTTGGCTTTGGCACATATGCTTACAAATGGTTTCAGAGCTATTTATCCAAAAGGCATACTTTTACATTTACTAGTTTAGTGTTGTTTTATTTGTCACATATAAAGTACATGTACAGTACATTACAGTAAAATGCTTGCTTCTGTATGAGCCCCCTGATAATATGCTTCATACAGTAAAAAAGTTAAAAGAATAGGATCCAAACACTATACAAAATATACAATATACAAACTAAAGTACAACCTAAAGTACAAAATTTAAACAATGAGGTACAAAATGCAAACTCTTTTAAATGCACGAATGAGGTATGAAAATGCTAATATTTTTGTAATAAATAGATTAAAATATGGTGTTAAAATGTGTTTAAAGTGTCTAAAGTGAATGTTAAAGGTGAGTGTTTGTTTTAAAGTGAGTGTGTGCATGTGGATGTGTGTGCAATGAATGTAGATGGATGGATTAGTGTTGCATAGAGTCATTGAGCATCCTGATGGCCTGGGGTTAGAAGCTCCTTTTGAGTCTATCTATACTAGCCATGAGTTGGCGGAAGTTGTTTGGGTGTAGGGATGGGAATTGATAAGATTTTATCTATACGATTCCATTATCGATTCTGCTTATCGGTCCGAGTCTTTATTGATTCCCTTATCGATTCCTGATAAATTCATAATTTAAATAAATAAATTGGAAATGCAACAGAACTAAGCTGGTTAGAATAACAACATGCAACCTGACATTTCTGATTGTCATTTATTGTTGAGGCCCCATGTCAGAAAAATACAAAAACTGTAAAAAAATTCAACATTTAACTATAGCCTACACTAAAATAATGTATTTGAGATTCTCTTAATTTTTTTTTATTTTTTGAATTTTGTTATTCTTAAACTAATTTAATCTATTGAATAACGACCTGTTGAATGTAACTACAGTTCAATATCTTAAACTAATTTAATCTATTGAACCGTAGTTGCATTCAACAGGTCGTTATTCCTCCGACTTCTCCGTCTCTGGTCTTTCAGAGACACACACACACACACACACACACACACACACACACACACACACAGAGCTCCCTCCCCGGTCCCCGCTCGCCCCTGTCCTGTAAGGTATTGGCTCGTGTTGCTACACGGACATGTTTGTATGTTGCACGGTACTTCCTGACTTACCTACTAGTAAACAAACAGTCAACGTGATCACACGCTCTCCGTCTCTTATTATATGTGAACTAAAGAGTACAAGGTTTACACAACAGCCCCCACCCCCTTTTTTAATTTTATTTGTACCTGTACTACCTGCTGTCAGCTGTTATCTCTCTCTGTGAGCTTGATTAGCTAGCGTCAGCTCCGCGGCTAATCTTAGGTTACCCTGAATTATATCAATGACTAGGTTCTAAAACATTGGAGTAGTTTTCACTGCACATAGAAACAGCCAAAGAGCGGGAGCATTTCGGGAGCATATGACCAAAACCCAGGCAATTTTCTAGCCCTTAAGGAATCAAATAGTCTGCCATGGCTACATGCGTGGCACTAACGTTATGCGCAACTGTAGGAAAAACCTGGCAGCGATAAGAGGAATCGATAGTCACGGAGGCATGCGATTCCAGGAATCGGACAATTAGGAACCGGCTCCCAACGGGAACCGGTTTTCGATTCCCATCCCTATTTGGGTGGCTAGAGTCTTTGACTATTCTCTTAGCATTGGCGCTGCAACGCCTGGTGTAAATGTCCTGGAGAGTGGGAAGCCCACATCCAGTTGTACGTTTGGCTGATCGAGCCACTCTCTGCAGTCTGCTGCGGTCGTGTGCGGTGCTATTCCCAAACTAGGAGGTGATGTTACCAGTCAGGATGCTCTCTATTGTGCATGAGTAGAAGTTCTTTAAGATCTTCTTGACTCACTTTGAACCTCCTTACACGCCTACTATTTATATGAATGATATTGTCTATCTTGTCTAGCACAGTCTCTGGAGCGTAACAGTAAGAAGCATTTTGTATGAAAGTATTCTGTACTTCTGTATGACAACTATTAAAGAACTTGATATTGTCAGGATCATCTCTATGCGGATGACACTATCATCTATTGTGTTGGTGACTCTGTACAACCAGCCCTTCAAAATGTACAACTCCCATTTAATACTTTGCAGGATGCGCTTGTTAATCTTAAACTAGTACTCAAACCAAACAAAGTTCATGCTCTTCTCTAAAAGGTACCGTCTGTGATCATCTGCATTTACTGTATCTACTGTGAATGGGTCTATTATTGAGAGAGTTAAAAGGGACGTGCATTGCTATTCCTTGCACTATTTGGGCAACTTTACACAATTCCTGTGAGTCTATTGAACACATCTGTAAGGTTTTTTCAAAAAAATGCATTGTTTTATATTTCTAATCAAGTATTCAAAAGCATAATTTTTCTCCCTTTGGATTTCAGGCCGTGTTGGCCTGGCTCCGCCCATAAGCGCTTTGAAAGAAAGTCACCCACACAGTCTGCGACTGGCACAGAGAGAGATAGAGAGAGATTGATGGGGATACTAATTAATATCGCAGCGGGGGGGCATAATCCCACGGGAAAATGCATTGGTAACTTGTTTCAAATGACAATATATACCTCTGTGAATATTATTGTACGGATCGGAATACGGGCGTGTGCGCGTCGGAGCATGCGCAAAGATATTTTGACAGTGATATGCTGCTCCCAACTGTGAGGGACAGAGAGAGAGAGAGAGATAGAGAGATAGAGAGATGCGTCCGAAAACACACATACACAGTTGGGTTTGTGTGTAAATGCTCCCGTTGCTCTGTATCCCTCTCTCCCTCTCTCTGTCGGCACCCGCACAACCCGTTTGAGGATATAATTCCACTCGCTCTGTTGTTGAGCGATGTGGGCGGTGACTACAACCAGTACCTTATTCACGTCAGCAATACTGTCAAATCAGAACGGCTTAGTTGAGTGAGGGAAGATCTCATGAACTCGAGACTAGACTGATGAGTCAATATGGTAATTAGAGACACAGACCCATTGATACTGACCCCTATTGCTATAAAACAATGCTAAACACTGGAAAGGCCATTTATAATGCACAGGACCTTTAAAGAATATAAATACCTTGGCATCTGGCTTGATCAGAAATGTACAATTAAATGCCATGTAGATAACCTTGCAAGAAATGTGCGACAGAAGGTTGGCTTTTTGTACAGAAACAAAAGCTATTGTCCTATGCTTAGCATAAGGAGGGTTGTTGAAGCTATTTCTGTTTTGGATTATGGACACACAGTTTATAGACATGCTGCTGCTTCTACTATAAAGCCACTTAAGGTCCCCAGAGTTTGCACTGAATTAGGAAAGTCTGCTTTTAGCTTCTGTGCCCCCGACACATGGAATCTTTTGCAAAGCACTTTAAACTCAATACTTGAGTATCCATTGGTCAGTTTAAATCTATAATAGCCAACCAAATTGTTTAAATGGTTAACTTTTCTGTTTCTATATTATTTGTGTATAATGTACCCTCTTAAAGGGAATACGCCAGGTTAGTGAGCTCAAACATGGGATGGGCATTTTACAAATGTGCAAGAATCTAACATATTGTAGCTCCGCCTTACTCACCATGGATCTTTGCATGTTTGGGTCGGATAATCTGCCTTGTCCACCCATAAACTTAACCATTGGCATATTTTTATTTATAAGGCTATTCTTGGTTTGCTTCCATCATACCTATGGATCTACATTCTTTAAAAAGGTATGGGAAGTTATTGTCTTCGCTCCCAGGACTTATTCCTACTATCTTTCCCTAAAGCCCGTACTGGATTGGGAAAAAGGGGGTTTAAGTATGTTGCTCCCTCTACTAATTATCCAAATCTTTGGTAGGTGGTCTCATTGGATGCATTTAAAGTTATTCTTAATGACTTTGAGGCAGGGACATCTGGCTGCAGATGTTTTGACTGATTTATATTGCCCCTGTATGGACCCTGAAGTCGATGACTTGTGATGAATATTGATGAATCTTTTTTTATTCTGTAATTTGTTCATTATTTTATTGTAAATGTAATGTTTTTATATCTGGTTTTAGAGCCAAACACAGTACTACATCAGCCATCACTCTGGTTACAAATTATATGATCTCAGCATTAGATAAGAAGAAACACTGCCCTCTTTGTAGATATGTCAAAAGCCTTTGATACAGTTGATCACTACCTGCTTCTAAAATCTAACATTGGCTTGGATGGTAATGCCTGTCTGGTTTTGGGATTATCTACCTTCCAGGCGTCAGTGTGTGAAGTTGGGTCAAGCCCAATCTGAATTTTTTTCCATAACTAAAGGTATGCCGCAAGGTTCCGTTTTGGGTCCTGTCCTTTTTACGATCTACATCAATCATATTGTTTCTTCTTTGTACGGATGTAATTTCCATTTGTATTCTGATGATACATTGTGTACTGTGATTCTGTTCAGTTGGCCATTGAGAAATGGCAGCTTTCTTTTGATGCTCTTCAGGAGGCCCTTGTTAATCTTGAATTAGTTCCTAATGCTAGTAACACAATATTTATGTTGTTTTCAAAAGCCAGACATATTGACTTTGATAATGTGCAGGTATCTACAGTCAGTGGCTCTTGTATAGAGAGAGTCACCGAGTATAAATATCTTGGCCTGTGGCTCGACGGGAAATGTACATTTAAGTTCCAAGTGGATAATCTTGATAGAAAAATTGTTGTTCTTATCAGTTTTGGAATATGGTGATGTAATTTATATGCATGCTGCGGCATCAGCTCTTAAACCTCTGGATTCTGCATATCACTCAGCTCTTAGGTTTATTAATGGTGACAGATATGATACTCACCATTGTGTCCTGATAGGGTGGGTTGGCCTTCTCTTGCAGAAAGGCGCAAAAAACACTGGTATTTATTTATTTTGAAAGCCCTTATTGGTAAGCACCCTGTTTATATCTCTTCCCGGCTAGATTGGAAACTATTCGACTCGATCTAAAGACTGGATGGTTCTTAGGGTCCCTCAAGTTTGTTCTGATCTAGGGAAATCCGCTTTTTCCTTTGATGCCTCTTAACTCTTGGAAGGTCCTCCATCTCTCTGAATTTGGTGGTTCTCCCTTCTCTTAGTATGTTTAAACATGTGTTCAGACCATTGTGTAACTGTGTACCTGTAACAGTTTTAGCTGATTTTAATTATTTTAGAGCATTATTTTTTTAATATTATTATTACTCTTTTGTGTTTCATTTTCTGTGAATATTGCTTTCTATTATGTACTGTTGTACGATCATCATTTCTGTAAATGAGGGAAACCTCAGAATCTTACGATAAAAAAAAAGGTTGAAATGAAATATCTGCAACCCTGTTAACACATTCTCTGCCACGCTTATATCCATCAATGTTTGATCTCTGCCACCACTTTAAGTCTATGGAGATGTTCACCTTCTTTGCAGGGCTATAACTTTTTAAATTGTATTGCTAAATTGACATTACTATGGCCCATTCAACATCGATTATCTATCGTTCAGGATGTAGGAACGTTTTACTTTTTCATCCACACATTCATACGAAAAAACCATCTAGAGTATAAATATGTGTTTATCGTTTTCTGCAGTATTTCCCAGAATGTGAGATATAGGCACAAATGCATATATTAGATCATCAAATGCAGTTTGATACCGATCGACGCTATATTAAAAATTTCAACTGTACATGGTCCTAAACGTTATGACTGATCATGCGCGGGTGAACGGAGGGGGGGGGGGGTCGTTTATAATTCCGTGATAGTCGTTAAATGCTTCATGTAGTATGGGTGATATATAGATCAGAGCAGTTTGTATGGTTAATAATAAAGAAAAACGCTGAAACTCACGGCAACTTCCTCGTAGCGTTGGGCGATGAGAGTGGAGCAAACAGATCCCAGTTATGTGATGTAGATCGAGGCGATCCAGTTCCGGTTTGTATAATACTAATATACGCCCAAATCATGTGGATTATTGAGTTATGACAACGATCCATATCCACGGTGTGCGTCTTGAGTCACGGGACAATAAACAAGTGGCCGGACAGAATTAGGGGACGGACCGAGCTGCAACGTGCATTTCCGGTTTGGCAACTCGCCGATCAGCCACATTTAATTTTTTTTAAACAGATTTATAAAATTATTAAAAATAAAATTGTTATGGAAAAATGATCAAAGCATTTTTTGTACAGCCTATTTGACGATTTCTTTATTCTTATAATCAGGATTTAGGTTTGTAGTTTACATTACTGTATATATATCCTGAATTTATCTTTTCATTGAAGCATCATGGGACATACATTTGTGTATGTATTTTTGTGTTGTTGTTTTAATATGACAAGGGTCCATTTAGTAGTAATGGGGAATTGGAAATGCCTGGGAATTGAAATGGCTGGAAATGACTGATGGCCATTTCTTTTGGTGATATAATGCAAATCTTAGATATTTTTTTGTATTTCATGTTTAACAAGTTCAAGTTTCTTTATTAGTTGTCATACAGAAGTACAGAATACTTTTATACAAAATGCTTCTTTCTGTTACGCTCCAGAGACTGTGCTAGACAAAAATAGATAAGTATAAAATAAAATAAGTATAGCAAGTATAAAATAGAAGTCACGTATGTAGACACAAGTGTTCAGTATGTACATATGTACAATGTTCAATGCAGAGTAGAAGTAACTGAGTTACCATATAATATACAATATACTAATATACAATATACTATACAGTGCAAAGCAGAAATGGGATGAGGTACAATTTAGGTACAATTTACAGTAAGGTGTAATGAGGTATGGGCTGTAGTGCAAATTCTTTAACAATAAATATAAAGTGTGTTTAGGTGTTCTAAAGTGTGTAAAGTGGGTGCTGCAGTGAGTTGTTTGTTTAAAGTGAGTGTGTGCTGTGAGTGCATTTGATGGTTGTTACATAGTGTTATTGTTCGTTGAGCATCCTGATGGCCTGGGGATAGAAGCTTCTTCTGAGTCTTTCTGTGCTTGCCATGAGACTCCGGTATCGCTTGCCTGACCGCAGCAGTTCAAAGAGGCAGTTGTTTGGGTGGCTGGAGTCCTTGATAATTCTCTTAGCCTTACCCATGCACCGCTTGTTGTAAATGTTCTGGAGAGTGGGAAGCCCCCCTCCAATTGTGCGTTCGGCTGAACGGGCCACTCTCTGTAGTCTGCTACGGTCTTGTGCAGTGCTATTCCCAAACCAGGAGGTGATATTGCCAGTCAGGATGCTCTCTATTGTACATGAGTAGAAGTTCTTAAGGATCTTCTGACTGACTTGGAACTTCCTTAGGCGCCTGAGGAAGTAGAGGCGTTGCCGTGCCTTCTTCACAACACTGTCAATGTGTGTGGTCCATGTCAAGTCCTCGGATATGTGGACTCCGAGGTACTTAAAACTGTTCACTCTCTCAACCGGTGCCCCGTCGATGCTGAGGGGGCTGTAGTCCCTGACCCCTGACCTCCTAAAGTCCACATTCATCTCCTTTGTTTTGCTGACGTTCAGGGAGAGGCTGTTCTCTTGACACCATCCCGCTAGGACCTTGACCTCTTCCAGGTAGGCCCTCTCGTCGTTTGCAGAGATCAGGCCCACCACTACTGTGTCGTCAGCAAATTTGATGATTGTGTTGTTGTTCCGCTGTGCCACACAGTCATGTGTGTACAGGGAGTAGAGGAGGGGACTCAGAACACAGCCCTGGGGGGCCCCTATGTTGAGAGTGATGGATGAGGAGGTGCAGTTGCCTGCTCTCACCACCTGGGGTCTGCCCGTCAGGAAGTCCAAGACCCACTGGCAGAGGTCATAGTTCAAGCCCAGGTCCCTGAGCTTGGCTATGAGTTTGGAGGGAACTATGGTATTGAATGCTGTAGTCAATGAACAGCATTCTCACATAGTTCCCCTGCCTCTTGTCCAGGTGTGATGCTGCTGTGTGCAGCACATGGGCTATGGCATCCTCCGTGGACCTGTTGGGGCGGTATGCAAATTGCAGGGGGTCCAGGTTGATGGGGAGGGAGGAGCAGATGTAGCCCTTTACTAGCTTCTCAAAGCACTTCATGGCTATGGAGGTGAGAGCTACAGGGCGGTAGTCGTTGAGGCAAGCAGGCTTGGATTTTTTGGGTACAGGGATAATAGTGGACTTCTTCAGACAGGTGGGGATGACAGCCTGTTCCAAGGACAGGTTAAATATGTCAGTGAATACCGGGGCCAGTTGGTCGGCACAGACTTTTAGGACGCTGCCGGGTATACCGTCTGGTCCTGCTGCCTTCCTGATATTTACTTTCTTAAAGGTCCTCCTCACCTCATGTTCTGTTACCCTGAACACTGAGTCTCCATCAGCAGCCCCCCCTCCATTCCAGTGGCTTGTAGGCTGGTGTTATTCCCAGCCTCAAACCTTGCATAGAAGGTATTGAGATCATTTGCTAGGGAGATGTCACTGTTCAGCTTGAGGGAGGTGCCTTTGTAATCCGTCATCGTTCTGAGGCCCTGCCACATAGCTCTAGAGTCAGCCTGTTCATATTAGAGTTAAATTTTATTCCTGTAGCGCCTTTTTGCTTCTATTACTGTCCTCCTTACGTTGTATCTCGCCACCTTGTGGTCCTTCATGTTGCCTGCCACAAGCCCGGCGTTGTATGCTGAGGTGCGCGCTTTCAAAGCCTCACGGACGGATTTGTCTACCCAGGGCATTTGGTTTGGGTAAACTCTAATTGTGGTAGTAGTTAGATTTAGTTAGATTTATTGGAATATGGAGATTTTCTTCAGATTCATCACAGTATTATGTCACCTTGAAAATGATGGTAATGAGAATCATGGAAAAACATGCATAGAAAGAATGGGGATATATTTTAAAAGATAAGTCTTGTCTTTGCATGATTTATTTCAAGCATCTGTATGAACACTGAAGATGGATTTACCCTTTAGAGCCTTACCTCCTCCTTCATTCACAGTTCCTTTAAGTCGTGGTGTTTTAATGCAGTCCACCAAGTAGACAGACAGCTCCTTTAGTCCCAGCTGAGAGAGGTGACTGCAAGACGCCATCTCCTCCACTGTACTGGATATCAATGGGGCTGTGGCCTAAAAATACAAGATAAAAACCAGTAACAATAAGAGTCTTGCAAAGTACAACGTTCACTCTCCCCAGAGTAATTGTAGATTGACATATTTGGGTGAGTGTTGTTTTTTTATGTTAGACATATCTTGTCACTAGTACTTGATGATGAGAGTGTCACCTTAAAGGGATAGTTCAGAGTTGTGGACATCAAGTGGTATGACATACTATAGTAGTATAGTTGATGCAGTGCCCTCAGTTTACACACAAGTCTCGTGGTCGGAGTTCTGACCTGGCAGAAGTTTTAATCACCCACAGCAGAAAACAGCGTGCCTCATTTTCTATGTTTCAAGACCCAGCATTTAGTGACGTCACAATGAGACTAGTTCCAACACATCATGTCACTCTGAAGCATTTAGTGATGTCACACAGACTAGTTCCAACACATAATGTCACTCTGAAGCATAAGACATGTTTTCTGCTGTGGATGATTAAAACTTTTGCCTGGTTATTGTGTGGAATAACACTTTTTTGTCTCATGGTCTTGTTTGCTGCCTGTCTGAAGCTTCCCGGTTCACTCAGAAGTAGGGATGGGTACCTTTCACATTTTAACCGATACGGTACCGGTACCGGTACCTGTGAATCGATACCGGTACCCAATGGTACCTTTTTTCGGTACTTTAGTCTCAAGAAATTTTATTTACCTACCTCAGTCGTGAAAAAAAAATCCAAACTTCAAATAATTTCAATTTCGACAGTTTTCGGCTTGCCATTGCTCCGACTGCTTTGTTGTTGAATCAAGTCAAATCCTAGGTAAGCATATATTGTGCGTGTGAACGTTGACATGAAAGAGGAAAAAAAGGAAAAAAAAAAAGGGGGGGGGGGGGGGGAGAAAAAAAGAATTGTATCTCACTTGAATCGATACTCGGTAATACCGACGTGTTTCGGTTCGGTACCTCAAAAGTACCGAATTCGGTACCCATCCCTACTCAGAAGCATGTCAGAACTCCGACCACTCCGAGTTAAGCTAATGGCATCGCATCAACTATACTACTAGCAAGTATTTCATACCACTTAGGCATAACAAAAAATATTGTTTGTTTCCTGTTGGTTGTCAGTTAAGAGTACATGTCAGCATGTACTCTGCCAGCATGTTTAATATCCATAATACTAAAGGTTTGACTAAGATTTCTATGAAACTTTATTTAAAAAAATTAAAAATTTAAAATATTGGATTTTTTTTTTTTAACTCATAAAATATATTGGGTCGCACCTAAATCGGCAGGGTCGGTCGGCAACCGGAAACAAACCATTATTTTGTTTAGGCCTTACTGTCCAAAAATCCAAACTATCCCTTTAACTCACAAGTCAGACAAGTGTTTGGCCATGCCAAGTTTCCCCACATGCTGGGGTACAAGATGGGACAAAAACAGGGTATTATGCTGCTTGGAGTTTAATCAAATCACATGCTCTGTTGGTCAGATTTTAAGCTTTGGGGAAATCCCCCCAATCCTGTTACCGTGTTTTAGCCTGGCATGGCCCGATACCCGTATCAATACATCCCTGGAAGACACTAGGTCAAACTTTGAAACTTTGAACTTTGAACTATAAATACTTACTTACTTACTTACTTATGCTCAACCAATGTATTGAAGAGTATACACTTTGTTTGGATTGTAATAAGGGGTGTGTGCACAGATAACTGGTTTGCCAGCTAACCACTTATTTGAAATGAACTAGATATTCAAAACGGTTCATTTGGAAATTATTTTGATACTGATATCAAAAAGATGTCATATCACATTGTAACTGGTATTGGAAAACTCAATACCATAATAATGTCAAAACTAGCAAAGAGTCTACCCAAAAAGAGTAGATTCCTGAACTCCTACAGTCTAAGGACTGGAGAACCTGCCTTTTCTCAGTCCTTGCCCCACAATGGTGGAATGAACTACCCACCCCAGTTAGGACAGCCGAAACCCGTCCAATCTTTTGCCGTCAACTAAAGACGCACTTCTTCAACCATTATCTCAAATAAAAAATAAATCTAGCCCTAACTAACCTTACGGTCATGCACTTGTCCTAATAAACTAACCTACACTTGAGAACATTGTTACTCAGCTGATAGAGTTGTGTCCTTCCTGATGACTTGTCATACAGAACTTGGATAAAAGCGTCAGCTAAATGACTAAATGTAAATGTGAGGTCGCTTTCACACCTGAGCTCTTTGGTCCGCTTTAAATCGAACCCTGGTTTGTTTCCTCGGATAGTCCGGTTGGTTTTGGGTGGTGTGAAAGCTCCTTCGACCAAACAAGTGAAATCGGATGTAGCTCTGTAGCCAAAATGGCCAATATGTGCCCACTTCTATCATTGTTATATCCAAGGGCGTGCCACAGGGATCGGTCCTGGGGCCGTTATTATTCATTTTATATATTAACAGTCTTGATAAAAATTTCTCAAATACTAAGATTTCATTTGTATGCCAATGATACTCTGATATACGGCTCTTTGTCAACTACAACTTGTTTTTAATATTGTACAATGTACCCTGTGTGACGTAAAACTTTGACGCTGACAAAACTAAACTTATGGTGTTTTCAAATGCTAAATCCAAGCCACTAAACCGTCCTTCTATCGCCAGTTTTCAGGGCCTTGAGATTGAGACTGTATCTCAATATAAGTATGTAGGATTCATAATTGATGATTCTCTTTCTTTTAAGCCTCACACTCAGCAACTAGCTAGAAAACTGAAGTTCAAACTGGGTTTTTATTTTAGGAACAAGGCTTGTTTCTCCTTTGATGCTAAAAAGAGGCTGGTTGCTGCCACTTTTATGTCTGTGCTGGACTATGGCGATGTTATATACATGCATGCATCCTCGAAATGCCTACACTCGCTGGATTCTGTCTACCATGGAGCGCTGAGATTTATCACACATTTTTTTTGTATTTTATTTTTTTATTATTTTTTAAACAAACATATAAACAAACATGACAACACACGATAAGATATACAAGCATTAATTGTCAGGGCACATCCAATGAGATCACATTTTAGTTAGTTGTCTTATATAAGATATACCCCTAATACCTGTTATCTAAAAAAACCTACACACATATGCTCAGCTCGAACCCCCCCCCTCCCGGACCCCACCTTGAGAAGTACCTCCACTATCCCTCGCACCTAACCAGACACTACCATTATAAGCTAGCTTTTATTCTCTCCACCACTTCTAACCACATTGACATTTTGGATTCATTGAGACCCAGAATTCTTGCTGTAGATATTTCATGGTAAATTACATCGAGATATGTAAGAAACCAAACTTTACGGCACATTTTTTCCGGTTGAAACCAGCGTGATGCGATCAGCTTTTTGGCTACTGTGATACCTGATAAAACCAATCTCTTTAGCTGTGGATTCACTGCAAACTCAAAAACATCATTCAATAGTAATACCGAGGGGTGTACAGGTATATTCCAAGATACGAGTTTTGATATTTGTTGGGTCACATCTTTCCAGAATGCCTTAACTGGTGAGCAGTCGCAATACATGTGCATAAATGTCCCTTCGTCCCCATTTGCACATTGGGTGCATTTGGAATCTTGTTTAAGCCCCATTCGGCACAGTCTTATAGGAGTCAAGTATGTCCTGTGAATATAGTTAAGATTGATTTGTTGATGATCCGGGTTCCTTGATGTAAGTCGGACATTTGCCCAGGCTCCTTGCCAATCAAAGTCATTTTCCAGGTCTGGTATATCCCTCCTCCAGACAGAGTCAAGTTGGAGGGTTTCATACGAGGACGTTAGTAATTGATGATAAAATTCTGAAACAAAACCTCTCGATGTCTCTCTTGCGTAGAAGAATTTGTGGTATCTGTGGTATTCAATTGGTCTGTCTAATGGAACACCGTGAGACTTCAAACATAGCTCTAACTGTTTGTGAAAAAGCCATGTGGACTTGGTGAGATAAAAATTTTTGCGTATTTCTTTATCACTACAAAAACCCTGTTTGTTAAAAACATCCCCTAATGAGTGTATGCCTTGCTCTTCCCATATAGGGAATCTTATAGGTCGTTTTCCAATTAAGAGTGCATTGTTATTGAATAAGGGAGTATGATTGTGCCATTTTTGTGGGTTAGGATCAGTGATGCCACTAACGCGTTACTAAGTAACGCGTTATTGTAATCTGATTACTTTTCCCCGAAAATAGTAATCTAACGCGTTAATCTTTACAAGCCAGTAATCTGATTGCAGTTACTTGTACAAGTGGCTGTGCGTTACTATTTCGTTACTATCTCATCATAATGCAGGCGGAATGCAGTATTTTCTTTCGTTTTCGACAGTCAAATATATGTTTGGAAAGCTTTTCCTTGTATTGGGGAGTGACGTCACAGCACGCAACCTGGCGTGTTGAGCCATGCTGGTGGGCGCGGCTGTTATTGTTATTTTCAGGCTGACCTAAACTGCGCGCTAGCAGGGAGAAGCTCGCGCTCGTATTCGTAACGCTTTCTTGCACTGGAAGTTCACTAGTCTACTTAACGTTTGTTAAGCCGGGTGAAAAAAACATTCACTTTGCGGAGGAAACAAAATACTGTCTACCGCATATGGAATATACAGCACAGCACGACCGTCGACTTCTACAGGACTCGGAGCTGCACCACCAGCCAAACAGTATGTTCCACCTTTGAGTTAAACATCTTTTGCATTGCACTATAATTCATGAACATGGAACACCATACTGCAGTATGTAGGTAGTAGGTTGTCAGTAGCACACTGACAACACTGCAGTATATATATATTCCCTCCCCGCCGTATATATTTCCCTCCCACCCACCCACCCCCTCCTAATGTACAGTCCCCTCCCCATCATATGTATATAATGTCATGATCTAGGGGTAACAGTACTGTATATTTGAATACCGCTTATGTCACAAATGTATCAGTACTAAATACCTATATGTCCCTATGCCATAAATGTCATGTATGTTGTGTATGTCATAAATGTCTATATGAATTGAAAATGGGGGACCCTGATGGAAACAAGACAAACGTCTTTCTCTGGTCTGCATCCCCTTAACAATTGTGTGTATTGAGCCGTACTGTATTGTACCCATTCTGCAATCTGTTAAATAAAGTTTTCATTCATTCATTCATTCATTCATTCACACAATAATAAATAATAATAACGTAGAACCATATCTGAATGGGGCAGGCCTCAAAGGTAGGCTACATATCAGCCTACATGTGGTGTTATTGACCATTTATCTTTTGTGAAATCTATAGATCTATAGATAGCAAGATAGGCCTACCTGCCCTATTAGTACATTTTACTCAAACTGAGTACATTTTACTAATTTTTTTTTGTCATTCTTATGTTGTGGCAGCAGCAGGGACGACGACTTCGTAACCTAGTTACTTTCAAAGTAACTAAGTTACTCTGATAATCAAGTAATCAGTAAAGTAACTAAGATTACTTTTTAAAGGAGTAATCAGTAATCAGTAATCGGATTACTTTTACAAGTAATCTGTGGCATCACTGGTTAGGATTTATTTTTTGTGATTCACGCCATATCCGGATCGCATGAGTAATTATGGGGCCAAATTTTCGTTCACAGTGCTTGATTGGTAGTTTAGTGTATGCTATGTCCTTCAGTCTATGTGGGGCTACTATGTTTTCTTCTATTTTTCTCCAGGATGCTAATGCTTGGGAGTCAAACCATGTTGTCAATGGACTTAATGTGTACGCCTTAAAATATAGGAAAAAATCTGGAAATGCCATGCCACCATCTGCTTTATTTCTCTGTGCGGTGGATCTTTTTATACGTGGTGGTTTGTTATTCCAAATAAATTTGTATGTGGAGGAGTGTAATCTTTTCCAGTAACCCTCTGGAGGGGGTAACGGTAGCATTGAACTGTGCTTGTACTGTGTTTTTAAGTTTTGCCCATCTATCAAGGTCGTCTTTGATTTTGTTTTGGATTTTTGTGTAGTTGTGCTTCACCGTTTGTCTTATGGTAGGGAATATTTCCACTCCCAAGCATCTGAAATGTTTTACCATCGGTATCTGTCCTGGGAGGGTTGTATCTTTTTTTGCAGGGGTGTTAAGTGGAAGGAAAGCCGACTTCGGCCAATTTATCTTAAATCCTGATAAATCACCAAAGTCCTCAATCAACTTGAGCAGATGAGGCAATGTGGTGTTGGGGTTTTGCATGAACAATATTACATCGTCCGCATATAAACAAATTTTTTGTTGTGTGCCCTTGATTACGATTGGTTCTATGGATTGGGATTGTCTTATATATTGTGCTAAAGGCTCTAATGATAGATTGAACAGTCCGGGACTAAGAGGACAACCCTGTCTGGCAGAGCGTGATACCGGAAATATTTGGGAGATGATTGTGCCTGTTGTAATCATGGCCGATGGGTCTTTGTATAATACTTTAATCATATCGATGAATCCTTTTCCTAACCCCATCCTTTCTAGCACTGCCCACAGATACGACCATTCCAGCCTGTCAAAGGCCTTCATAGCATCGCCTTAGGTATGGTGTCCTCCTTGTCGGCATCAAGTACGTGCAGTATTCGTCTTATGTTCTCAGTGATCAGGCGGCCTCCTATGAAGCCAGTTTGGTCCGGGTGAACTAAAGACGTCATATGCTTTTGTAATCTGATGGCTAATACCTTAGAGTACAGTTTGATATCTGTTCCGAGGAGGCTTAAAGGTCTATAACTACCGCACTCGTTGGGGTCTTTGTCTTTTTTAAGGAGGACTGTTATGAGTGCAATAGTCATTTTTATGGAAGTTCCCCTCCTTGACTGAGTATAAGATCATATTTAGTAATAAGGGGCCAATTATGTCCCAACAAGAAAGGTACATTTCTGATGGGAAACCGTCTCTTCCAGGAGCCTTACCACTTTTCATTGCGGTTATGGCCTTCTTGAGTTCCTCTAGTGTGATCGGTGTTTCTAACCGTTTAGCGTCATCCTCTGAAAGTTTAGGGAGAATAATTTGATTAAGAAATGTGTCCATTTTGTTTTGATCGAAGGTCATTTCTGATTTATATAAGTCGGAGTAGAATACTTTGAATGTATCGTTTATTTTTAAAGGATCTGTTACAAGTACTTGTTGTGCTCTAATGGTAGTTATATCTGCAAATGTTGCATTAATTCTTAATCGCATGGCTAATAGGTGGCTGGGTTTGGAACCATGGGAGTACTGCTGTTGTCTTGTGCTGCGTATTTGTATTTCCGATTGTTGTCTGTATATGGCATTGATCTCTATTTTTAGTACGTTAACTTGATTTTCTAGTCGAGTTGAGTTGTTGTATTTCAGAGAATTAAATAACGTTGAGTAAAGCGTTTCCAGCTCAGCCAGTTTTGTGCTTTGATTCTTGCGCATTTTGGAGGAAAAGCTATCCGTGAAGTCTTTGATCATTCCCTTTACCGACATCCATATTATTCTGGGGTCTTGCACCGAGTTTGCATTCTCCCGTTGGAATACTATAAGAGCTTCTTTGAGTTGTGTAATGAATTCTTTGTTATTAAGCAGCAACGAGTTAAATCGCCATCTTGGGGCTCGGGAGGATAGTATACCAAATGTACCTTTAAGGAGTAAATAACAGTGATCTGATAGTGCGTTGGGTATCATTTCCACTTCATAATTATCAAATAGTCTCTGTGATGCAAAGACATAATCTATTCTGGATAGTGTATTATGTCTCGCAGATCGACAAGAGTACTTTCGGGTCGTGGGATTAAGTAACCGCCATAAGTCATTTACACCTGTAATCTTCGACCAATCCTTTAATGCCTTCAATGAATTCTTTTGTTCGCTGGAAAAGGCGAGGTAAGATTTGTCCATCCTTGGGTTCCAGATGGCATTAAAATCCGCTCCTATTATAAATGAGTAATTGGGAATGTCTAACATTGCATTGGTTAGTGTAGTGAAGAAATCTTCTTCGTACAAATTTGGGGCGTATACCGCTATCAACGCTATTTTCCTGTTCTTATGTTCAATCTTAGCTATAGTTATCCGACCTTCTACATCAGACCATACTCCCTTTAGTACAATATTCAACTTACGTTTAACGACTATTGCTACACCCCGAGTCAGGGTTCGAAATTAACGGGGGCTTGGGGCAAAATGCCCTCGAAAATTGACCAAATGCCCTCGAAAATCAGTTAAGGGGGGCAAAAAAAGCCCCCGACAGTTTACTAATTATATATATAATTATATATATGCTCTACAGTGCGAGCATTTCCCTCATATTTGCCCCTAATAATATGTGTGTGTGCAAACCGGAAAAATAATTTACTTGCAATGTGCGAGACAGACGAGTGATTGTGAAGATTACAAAACAGCTCCGCTGTTAATAGTTCAGATTGAAACTGGACTGAAATTCAGTTTTTGGGTGGAATGTTTGTTCCAAGGAGGAGGGAGGCGGGGCCCGCTGCGTGTTTACAGGCACTTGAGAGGAATCAGAGGATGCGAACACAGACAGAGCGCTCTGCTCTCATCAAGCATTACACTGCTATCTTAACGTTAGCAAGCTAAGCATCTGCCATCTGCATAGCGCGACCTGTGTAACGTTAAGTAACTTGTGTTCGGCGGGGAAAGACCGTTCCATTTGTAACACAACTCCAAAGAATAATATCCAAATCCGAT
>NC_140168.1:99361001-99402321 GCF_963971535.1 Notolepis coatsorum | reverse complement strand
CCTGATGTAAACAAGACGAAAGTCTTTCTCTGGTCTGCATACCCTTAACAATTGTGTGTATTGAGCTGTACTGTATTGTACCCAATTTTCAATCAATCAATCAATCAAGACCCGCATCGCGGGCACTGCATTCCGTTCTCAGAATGGATTTGACTCGAGAGAGATCATCAGCAGGCTATATATGATATTCAGACTCTAGATCTATTTGCAGAGCCAGATGAGATGAGGCAACCTGTGCGATTGGCTCTTGACAACTAATTTTGCACGTACTGTATACAGTATGTGTGTATGCGCGCACTGCGGGAGGTGGCCAGAAGCGTGCAACTAGCCAACTACTATTATTACTACTATATTAATACAGTCTATTCCATTATATAGCTATAGGTGCTGTATGATGACAATACATTTGATTCCTATCTAATTTTGATCCATCGCAAAGCGCTCCAGCGCTTGAATACGGCCGGGGGATCCGCTCTATACAATGCAGACCCACGGCTCTCGTATTATAATGAGCCCGCGAGGCGTGTTATTATTAGAGTTAATAATATTGTATATTGTTTACACTGCCTTTTTATTCTATTTTTACTTCTCCACTGTACTATAATTATGTGACCTGTACCTCTATGTCTTCTACTACCTGTACCTCCCCTCCCCCCGGCCCTCCCCATGCTGCTGAATTTATCTTATCTTATGAATACAACGTTTAACGTTCGCTAACGTAGGGAAACGTCAGACGTAATTCGAGATACGTCAGACGTACTTCGAGATACTTCCGTACTTTCCGCCAATCAGCGCACATTGTCCTGTCCCGGGAGAAATGTCTTGTGGCTGGGCGGAAGTTGCCGTGAGAGGATAATCTCCGGGGCTGCAGCTGGAGGCTACTCAGTCAATGGGAGGTTTATTGATTGATTGAATTGATTGAACACTTTATTAACAGATTGCAGAATGGGTACAGCACAGTACAGCTCAATACATACAATTGTTAAGGGGATGCAGACCAGACAAAGACTTTCGTCTTGTTTACATCAGGGTCCCCCATTTTCAATTCATCATAATTATATGACATACACGACATAGACAGTACGGCTACATCTATACATTTATGACATACCAGATTTGCAAATACAGTACTGTTTGTGATACAAAAAAAGAGTCCAGAAAAGAGAGTATATACATTTGACGTAGAAACTGTACATTGGAGGAGGTTGGGTAGGTGTGGGGGGGGGGACTGTACATTGGATGGGGGGGGGGGGGGGGGGGGGGTGGGTAGGAGGGGTGGGTGGGTGGGGGACACACACTGTACAACTGTACAAGCAAAACTGTACATTGGAATATTGACAAAACCATACTTGGTAATTTACTGTACATTGGAGGGGGTTGGGTTAGGACATTTACAGGGGCCAGTTTCGAATTGCAGTCTCCCGTAGGTGTTCTTTGAGAGTGGTTTTGAAAGTGGGTAGTGATTCACATTCCTTTACAGCTTTGGGTAGGGCGTTCCACATTGATGTGGCATAATTGCGAAACGTGTTTAGTCCTTTGTTTGAGCCGAATCTGGGTTTAACATGATTTGTGGAGCTCCCTCTGGTGTTGTGATCGTGGTATTCACTGACCTTTGGGAAGTATTTTGACATGTACATGGGTACCTTGGTCGTGTAGTGTATCTTGTAGACCAGGCCCATTGCAAGTTGCTGTACTCTGTCGTCTACTCTAAGCCATCCTAGGTTGTCAAAGTGGGCAGGGGTGAGGTGGGTTCTAGGAGTAAGGCCAAGCAGTAGTCTGACCAGTTTGTTTTGAGCTATTTGTAATTTAGTTTTTAGCGCCTTTGAGGTGCTTTGGTACCATGAGGTAAAGGAATTCAGGATTAAACATTTCCGACATAAAATATGTGTTATTAGAATATAAATATACATACAACAAGCAATATAGCAGTGAGAGGGGCACCATGACAGACAGGGGGTTGGGGATGTTACTGGGTTGAGAAACAGTTGCAGGAATCAGTGAGAATGTTCATCAAAGTGCTTGAATGTTGACTTAGGCATAAAGGTGATCAGTTTGAGAGATTTTTGTAGGTTGTTCCAGTCCCTGGCAGCAGAAGCCTTGAATGACGTTTGACCAAGTGTAGTGTATGTTTTTTCGGAATCTTTAGGAGAATGTGTTGAGCAGAACAAGTGTTGTAAGTGGCAGATGTAATTGGCAACAGGTGACACAACCCTTTGTAAATGAGCATGAACCAGCAGTGTTGGGCAAGTTACTGTAAAAAAGTAACTAGTTACAGTTACTAGTTACTTCTTCCAAAAAGTAACTAAATTACTTACTCAGTTACAAATTATAAAAGTAACTAGTTACTTCAGAAAGTAACTATTGCGTTACTTTCAAGATTTTTTTTACATAAACAACATACACAAATCTAAACTATTTTAATGTTGCTGTGGGACAAAGTGAGACTAGCCTCCAATCAAATGCCATGTATGTAGATATTATAATTACTATGTTTATATAGTGGATCATACAAATACAAACAGAATAGATGTTTTGGAACTTTTGATATGTATTGCCCCTCAACAGGCCACAACTGGGCAACATTAAATTATGCTTGTTAAGCAAAAATAAATAACAAATATATACTGATTGATTGAACATTTTAATTAACAGATTGCAGAATGGGTACAATACAGTACGGCTCAATACACACAATTGTTAAGGGGATGCAGACCAGAGAAAGAGTTTCGTCTTGTTTACATCAGGGTCCCCCATTTTCAATTCATGACATTTATGACGAAAGTCTTTCTCTGGTCTGCATCCCCTTAACAATTGTATGTATTGAGCTGTACTGTACTGTAACTGTACCCATTCTGCAATCTGTTAATAAACTTTTCAATCAATCAATCAATGACATACACAACATACAGATATACGAATCTAATCGAATCATCTAAACTAATCTAATCATGACATTTAAGACATGCATGACATACAGAGATATATATATCTCTGAGCACCTGAAGCCTGTGCTATTAAACCAGGAAGTGCAGCACTGTTGATAAGGCTGTCGGCACTGCAGTAGAGCCACTCAGTGCCCTGCGCTGCAAAGAGTGAACACAAAACGCTCATGGACCCGTGGTCTCATGTTGACTGAGTCGCTTGTGTTGTTCGTTGGATTCGTTTTGGATTATTTGGGCTCAAAACGTACACTACACGGACCGCGGTCTCATGCTGACTGATCAGTGATCGCTTGTCTTGTCGCGCTGTGTGTCAGACTCTGGATGCTTTAGACACCCGCCCACCTCCACCTCTGATTGGCTTACCATGACATTTTATTCAACCTCAGCCAATCGTCAGCATGTATGCTTGGCTCGCGCACTGCCCACTAAACAAGGAAGAACATATTATTGCCTCTCGGCGCAGAGATCTGTCTGATGAAAGAAACAGGTTCATTCATAGTAACGCGCCGCATTTTTTTGCAGTACCGCTAACAGCGTTATTAAGATTGGAAGAGTAATCGTTACTGAAAAAACGAATGCCGTTAGTAACGCCATTACTTATAGCGCCGTTATTCCCATCACTGTGAACCAGTGCATATTGCGACGAGTGTGCAGGGATGGCCAGTTGGCGGAGGAGTAAAGGGTGCAGTGGTGAGTGTTGAAAGGGGGGCACTGGTGGCAGAGTGGTATAGGACATCAAGTTTGTGAAGTGAGGTCTTGCATGCAGATCTGTAGACTTACTATGTCACCATAATCAAGCATGGGGAGTATTGTCATTTGAATCAAACTTGCATACCCTCACTCCTGACCCTCCAACCCCTGCATCACTTACATTTTCACATCTGTATGAAACCGGTCTTATTTGACATGCCCTGAGTGGGAGTTGAACCCCAGTCCGCCCGGGCCGTGTGTAGCTTATTCCCAGCGGAAGAGTGCGTCGCGTGCTTCCGCGTTTTCTCTGATTGGCCATGACGCCCATGTGACCGCGGCAGCGCGAGAGAGCTGCAGCGCGGAAATAGGCTGTCTATTGCCTCGCGCTGCAGCGTGGAAATAGGCTGTCTATTGCCATTCTCTAAGACAAACTCTAACCTTAACCAGCTCCTTAACAGCGCCTAAACTTAACCCTTCTAACCTTAACCAACTCCGAAACAATGCCTAACCTTAACCTTAACCATAACCAACTCCGAAAGAATATTGCCATTCTCTAAGACAAACTCTAACCTTAACCAGCTCCTTAACAGCGCCTAAACTTAACCCTTCTAACCTTAACCAACTCCGAAACAATGCCTAACCTTAACCATAACCAACTCCGAAACAATGCTTAAAGTTAACATGCCTAAACTTAACCGGCGAAAGAATGCACGTTAAAAAAAAAGAAAAAAAAAATTGAAGGGAATCGAACTTGTCACCAACGGACCGCAGGATCCACAGCACGGCAGCATACCCGTTGAGCTAAGCTTCGAATGAAAAACATCAGGGATTACGGCTACATAATGCCGCAAGCTCTGCCGCTCCGCTCTGCGGCTGCCGCGCTGCCGCGGGGCGTGTCGCAGCCAATCAGGGAAAACGCGGAAGCACTCGGCAGCACTCTTCCGCTGGGAATAAAGAATAGGCGCCCAGCGTAGTCGTGTATAGGTGTAACAGAGTGACATGAATGAACCACATTCATTTAAACCCAGGCCCGGTTTTGACCAGAACTCAGGCTAGAAGACTTGGTCTGGCAACGCAAGAAGCGATGGAGGTTTCCATCGCGACCAACAACAACACCAACAACTCGACCTGTGGCTACATCCACAGCGCGGACGGCGACTCTCCCCCAATGACGCCGCAGCAGACGAGCACACGTGAGGCAGAGACGAGAGGAGGTGAACCGAGGGTCGAAACCATGACGACCAACTCGACGCGGGATTTAAACATCTTGACGCCCGATAGCCGGCTAGCCAGCAGAGCTAACAGCAAAAACATCCAGGAACAAAGGACTCTGGAACGAGTCCTTTGTTGTACCAGAACGGCGCGGGACCCCCCCCCCCCTCCCCCCTTCCCACCCACAACAACAAAGCCCCCCCGCCCCACTCAGAGGAACAGATCACAAACAAACAATACTTCGAACCTGCCAACATCAATGAAATAACCAACGCCAATGGACTGAACATTTTCCACATTAACATTAACAGCTTAAAAAACAAATTGGATGAAATCAAACAATTATTCATAAATGGTAAGGCAAACATACTGTGCTTCTCAGAAACTAAGCTTGACGATTCTGTAAAAGATCCAGAGATAGAGATTGAGAACTACTCAATAATCAGGAATGATAGCAACAAACATGGAGGTGGTGTCTGTATGTACATACACAAGGACACCAAATTCATCAACAGAAATGACCAGAATCATAAATCAATTGAAACTGTATGGGTGGAAATCCTATTCGAAAGGGCGAAATCCCTACTGGTTGGCTCAATCTACAGGCCGCCAGATCATAGTGGCTTTTATGATACACTGGATGGGTGTTTAGCTGGAGTTGAGGATGTAGACAAAATTCTTATTGGAGACTGGAACACGGATATGCAACGAAAAGATGCACCCGTCTTCAAGTCATTCAGTAGGTTTTGTGATCTGCACGGCCTCAGCCAGCTAATCACCCAACCCACACGTGTATGTGAATCAACTCAGACTACCATTGACCTCATTCTGACCTCCGACAAGTCCAAGATCTCCAATAAAGGGGTTATAGCATGCGGGTTAAGTGATCATTATAGGCCTGCCACGATAACAAATTTTGCTGGGCGATTAATTGCCCCCGAAAATATCGCGATAAGCGATATTATTGCGACCGGTTAGAGAATTTTTTTTTGAGAAATTTATTTCCCAAAACTTTTATTTTGAAGCCCACCGCTCCGTCTTTTCCGGTGTTTAGACTTTTATTTTGAAGCCCACCGACCGGACCGGAAGTATTGTTGTTATTATCCTAGCTTGCTGATGCTGCTGGTGGACTGGGGCCAGCTAACGTTAGCTTGCTGATGCTACTACTACTTCGACATGCTGCTAATGGGCTGGGGCCAACTAACGTTAGCTTGCTGATGCTGCTGGTAGATCGACATGCTGCTAGTGGACTGGGGCCAGCTAACGTTAGCTTGCTGATGCTACTAGTAGATCGACATGAGCTAATGATAAAACAAATGTTGAGATTGTTGGTGAACAACTAACTTTAAGTTAGTTTTAACGTTAGCTACTAACGTTAAAACGCTAACGTTACACTACAAATAACGCTACTTGGTTAAAAGGAGCAACACTATTGAGAAATGTAGTTAAGCTATGTGGTGTTGCCCCACGGAGTTCCTGTGCTGTGCTCTCTGCTCTGTAGTAAAGCCAGCGGCCCGCCTCCCAACACGGACAGTGACTGACAAGGGGCACTGGTTCCGCCTCATTAAAACAAACGCGCAAATAGCAATTAATCGCGCCCGTCAAAATCATTGCATTAATTTTAATTATCGCGGCAATTAATCGATTTATTGCTTATCGCGGCAGGCCTAGATCATTATATGATATTCTGTACCCGCAAAAAACTAAAACAAAAGGCTGGCTGCCACAAAACAGTCACATCTGCTATGAAAACCAGAGACAAAAAATGCCGGCCGGCCCCGCCTCTCGCTCTCTCTCTCTCTCTCTCTCTCTGGCTCGCTCTTGCGCGCACAGGGAGGGGCTGGGGGAGGAGGAAGGAGGGGGGAAGGACACGTGGCACAGCAGGAGACAGGACATTGGACGAGAGGACAAGGGGGAGGGATTTGCAAGTTCAGTCACAGGATCGCTGCATGAGGCTAGTTAGGCTTCAATACTTGGATAAAATTGTGAAGTTGATTAATGTGTGTACGCCCTCTGACGTATATCCTCTCTCTCTCTCTCTCTCTCTGCATGTGTGTGTGTGTGTGATTAGTGGTTGTGGCTCACTGCCTTCCATCTATATAAGGCTCAGGCAGACCTGTACTGTGTGTACTCTGTACTGTGTATACTCTGTACTGTGTATACTCTGTACTGTGTACTATGTGTATACTCTGTACTGTGTATACTCTGTACTGTGTACTATGTGTATAGTCTGTACTCTGTATACTCTGTACTGTGTGTACTCTGTACTGTGTATACTCTGTACTCTGTACTGTGTATACTCTACTGTGTGTACTCTGTGTATACTCTGCACTGTGTACTCTGTACTGTGTGTACTCTGTACTGTGTATACTCTGTACTCTGTACTGTGTATACTCTGTACTGTGTATACTCTGTACTGTGTGTACTGTGTACTCTGTGTATACTCTGTACTGTGTACTCTGTACTGTGTACTGTGTGTACTCTGTACTGTGTATACTCTGTACTGTGTGTACTGTGTACTCTGTGTATACTCTGCACTGTGTACTCTGTACTGTGTACTGTGTGTACTCTGTACTGTGTATACTCTGTACTGTGTATACTATGTACTCTGTATACTCTGTACTATGTACTACGTATACTCAGGGTGTCCGCGGGACCTTAAAAAGTCTTAAAAAGTCTTAAATTCAACTATCAACTATTAAGGCCTTAATTTGTCTTAAAATGTCTTAAATCCGACTTTCGGAGGTCTTAAAAACATGCCATGTCATCTTATGTTTCATTGTGAAATCTGGGGGGAAACTATTAACGGGAGATAAATCAGGCTTTTTTTTTTCTTTCACGCAAACGGTACGCAGTGGGGCGGAACCTTAATGTGGTCCTTAATGTGTGTCGCCGTCGGGAGCTATTTCAGAACACCGGAGCATAGGTAACATGTTATTCAAGCCGTAGCGATAACGCTGACGTTTAGTTTAGTTTAATTGATTTGTATTTATTTGCACTCGTTAATTTAACATGGGAAAGTGCAAATTTAATGAGAACTGGCTCGAAAACCCTCTGCACCGTGGTTGGTCCCAGTGAAAGATAATTACGAGGCCCGCTGCAAACTCTGCAAAAAGGATTTTAAACTGGGAACGATGGGAATAAAAGCAGTCGAGTCACACATGCACAGCGCTAAGCATGTTTACCTCTGCAAAAACCCGCCTGCAGACAACTTCAATATCAAATTTATTTTCGACGGCGACGCTGTCCACATCAACTGCTGAGGGACAGGTAGGTCTACCACCAATTACATCTGCACCTGTCCGGGTAACGTTCGGCTCCACGCCAACCCTTGAAGCTGAGGTACTGTGGGTTCTAAATACGGTCGCAAAGCATCAGTCCTACAATGGAAATGAGGGACTAGGAGAGGTGTTTCAAGCGATGTTCCCTGACTCTGAAGTCGCTAAAACATTCACGTGTGGAAAAGATAAAACGTCCTACATAGCCAGGTTTGGATTGGTTTCTTGCATCCAAAAAATCTCTCCACGGATGTAAACAAGGGCAAGGATAGCCCCTTTCGTGACTTTCGGTTTGCAAGCCTGTGGCTTTTGTGACCGGAGTCACTTGCCCACCCGCCCCGATCACCCAGTAGAGAAACGACCAAGCGTCGTCAAGGGGCTCGCGGTGTGTCAAGAATACATCAGATCTGAATTTCAAAGATACCCAGCGTACAATATGGGTCTAACACAGCTTCACGATGGGGTCTGGAAGCTCGGAGTTGCTAATAAACAGTTTAAAACATTGTTACTCGACGAGTGGTATTTACAGACCGAACGTCCATCTCCGCCGTTGGTGTCACAGCGCATGCGCACCATGCCGCGTTCACGTTACTGGGAAGAAGCGGAAGAACCAGAGGACATCTCGTTGCTACAACTAGGAAGCCTTCACGCTTTGACTCTATATATATCTATGGATGAAACGCCCACATCCATACTTCCGCAATTCGTGACGCGAAGTGGGAGATATGGGGTCTATAAAAGAATCCCATATGTCCTAGTAGGAATTACCACTAGGAGGCTGACGTGAATGGTTTTTCCCAGTCGGAAACTGGTTCTTCCGCTTCTTCCCAGTAACGTGAACGCGGCATGGTGCGCATGCGCTGTGACACCAACGGCGGAGATGGACGTTCGGTCTGTAAATACCACTCGTCGAGTAACAATGTTTTAAACTGTTTATTAGCAACTCCGAGCTTCCAGACCCCATCGTGAAGCTGTGTTAGACCCATATTGTACGCTGGGTATCTTTGAAATTCAGATCTGATGTATTCTTGACACACCGCGAGCCCCTTGACGACGCTTGGTCGTTTCTCTACTGGGTGATCGGGGCGGGTGGGCAAGTGACTCCGGTCACAAAAGCCACAGGCTTGCAAACCGAAAGTCACGAAAGGGGCTAGGGCAAGGACACGTTTGTGTTGATGAGAGTGAGAGCTTCACCCCACCCTATGTATTTATTTTCTACCACACACCTACCCCCTCCTAATGTACAGTCTCCTCCCCATCATATTTATATGTATATATATATATATATATATATATATATATATATATATATATATATATATATATATATATGTTAGGATCTATGGGTAACAGTACTGTATATTTGCATATCATATATGTCACAAATGTAACAGTAATATATACATGTATGTCCCTATGCCATAAATGTCATGATGTCATGTATGTTGTGCATGTCATAAATGTCACTATGAATTGAAAATGAGGGACCCTGATGTAAACAAGACAAACGTCTTTCTCTGGTCTGCATCCCCTTATTATTGTGTGTATTGAGCTGTACTGTATTGTACCCATTCTGAAATCTGTTAAATAAAGTATTCATTCAACCAAACCACAAAAACAAAACAACTGGATGAATGACAACTTTATTTAACAGATTGCAGAATGTGTACAATACAGTACAGCTCAATACACACAATAATAAGGGGATGCAGACCAGAGAAAGACGTTTGTCTGGTTTACATCAGGGTCCCCCATTTTGAATTCATATTGACATACACAACATAGAATAGATAGAATAGAAATACTTTTATTATCCCGTGGGAAATTTGACACTGCAAATCGCTCAACATTTAAACATTTAGACAGGACAGGTCACGAATTAGAATAATAACACAAATCAATCAAGTTGCCTAGGATAAGAGTAGAGTAAAATAGAATAAAAATGAAATAAAATATACAGAAATGAATACAGTAAAAACATACATGACATGACATTTATGGCATAGGGACATACATGACATACAGGTATATACTGTAGTACTGTTACATTTGTGACATATACGATATGCAAATAATATACAGTACTGTTACCCAGAGATCCTAACAGAAAATATTATATATATATGATGGGGATGAGACTGTACATTAGGAGGGGGGGGGGGGGGGGGGGGGTTGGACATTTACGGTGGCCAGTTTCGAATTGCAGTCTCCCGTAGGTGCTCTTTAAGAGCGGTTTTGAATGTGGGCAGGGGTAAAAATGGGTTTTAGGAGTGAGGTTAAGCAGTAGTCTGACCAGTTTGTTTTGTGATGTTTGTAATCTTGTTTTTAGTGCCTTTGAGGTGCTTTGGTACCATGAGGTGCAAGCATAGTCGTAGTACCCTTGAATGAGTACTGAGAGTACCCATGATTTTTGCCATTTTGTTATCGTGAAATTGGTATTAAATTTAATTCTGAGTGGCATTAAAAAGTCTTAAAAAGCCTTAAATCTGACTGGGCTAAACCTGCAGATACCCTGATACTCTGTACTGTGTCTACTGTGTACTCTGTGTATACTCTGTACTGTGTGTACTCTGTACTGTGTATACTCTGTACTGTGTATACTCTGTACTGTGTATACGCTGTACTGTGTGTATTGTGTAATCTGTGTATACTCTGTACTGTGTATACTCTGTACTGTGTGTACTCTGTACTGTGTATACTCTGTACTATGTACTGTGTATACTCTGTACTGTGTCTACTTTGTACTCTGTGTATACTCTATACTGTGTATACTCTGTACTGTGTATACGCTGTACTGTGTGTATTGTGTACTATGTGTATACTCTGTACTGTGTATACTCTGTACTGTGTGTACTCTGTACTCTGTATATTCTGTACTATGTACTACGTATACTCTGTACTGTGTCTACTGTGTACTCTGTGTGGAGAGACAGAGACAGAGACAGAGACAGAGAGAGAGAGAGAGAGAGAGAGAGAGAGACAGAGAGAGATAGATAGAGAGAGAGAGACAGAGAGAGAGAGAGAGAGAGAGAGAGAGAGAGACAGAGAGAGAGAGAAAGAGAGAGAGAGAGAGAGAGACAGAGAGAGACAGAGAGAGACAGAGAGAGAGAGGATATACGTCAGAGGGCGCAGCGATCCTGTGACTGAACTTGCAAATCCCTCCCCCTTGTCCTCTCGTCCAATGTCCTGTCTCCTGCTGTGCCACGTGTCCTTCCCCCCTCCTTCCTCCTCCCCCAGCCCCTCCCTGTGCGCGCAAGAGCGAGCCAGAGAGAGAGAGAGAGAGCGAGAGGCGGGGCCGGCCGGCATTTTTTGTCTCTGGTTTTCATAGCAGATGTGACTGTTTTGTGGCAGCCAGCCTTTTGTTTTAGTTTTTTGCGGGTACAGAATATCATATAATGATCACTTAACCCGCATGCTATAACCCCTTTATTGGAGATCTTGGACTTGTCGGAGGTCAGAATGAGGTCAATGGTAGTCTGAGTTGATTCACATACACGTGTGGGTTGGGTGATTAGCTGGCTGAGGCCGTGCAGATCACAAAACCTACTGAATGACTTGAAGACGGGTGCATCTTTTCGTTGCATATCCGTGTTCCAGTCTCCAATAAGAATTTTGTCTACATCCTCAACTCCAGCTAAACACCCATCCAGTGTATCATAGCACAGGGAGGGGCTGGGGGTGGGGCTTTGGTGGAGGACAAAGTTTGCAGATAGCGAGCATTTTGACTTGTTGCGTGGTGGCGATGTCTCGCAGATAATACAACTACAAGTATAATTATTTAATATATATATATATAATTTTATTTATTTTTTTAAGTATATATTTAATTATTATTTTTTTGTTATAAAACGATCGGTATCGGCCGATATGGCTCATAGACTATCGGTGATCGGTATCGGTGGCAAAAAACATGATCGGGGCATCCCTAATGTATACACATACATACACGCATGCAAAAAAAAAGAAGATTAATCATAATGATAATAAAAAGAAAAAAATATATATAATATAAGTAGTACTCTCTATTCTGATAGTATGTTTTCCAGATAATTATAAAATTAAAAATAGAAAGTGAATTTAACACCCTCAGCGGAGGTAAGACCACCACAATGCCATCTCCCCAGCCATGCATGGTCCAGCAGTACCAGAAGGGTAGGTGGAGGAAGAAAGGGGGTCATCGGATCAGGGGTTTGGAAGGAGGAGGGACTTAAATCATGGGTTTTGAAATTAAGTAGGAAGGGCTGCCATGTTTTGTAAAAAGTATCTGTGTGGCCTTGTGTTGCGAATTGTTAAGAGCCTACAAAGTTACTGTCAATCTCAACACCTCTGTGAGACGGACCCTGTCGCCGCTCGGTCCCCCTCTGTGAGGTCGCTACTCCTCATGAAAGTTGCCAAGTCAATTTATTCCAAATCACTTTCCTATGTTTACTAATTAGTTATCAATTTCACTTGAAATGTAACTGACGAGCAGTGATGCCGGTAACGCGTTACTAAGTAACGCGTTATTGTAATCTGATTACTTTTCCCCGAAAATAGTAATCTAACGCGTTAATCATTAAAAGCCAGTAATCTGATTGCAGTTACTTGTCCAAGTGGCTGTGCGTTACTATTTCGTTACTATCTCATCATAAATTCATAATGCAGGCGGAATGCAGTATTTTATTTCGTTTTCGACAGTCAAAAATACATTTTTGAGCTGTTTTTCTTATTTGGGAGTGACGTGGTGTGGCAGTGAAAGGGTTACACAAGAATGTGTCCCGCGGCGTGACTGGACTCTCTGTCTGTGAGTGACTCTGCTTTGGCCCAATCACATTCCCCATCCACAGTCTGCGAATCAGAGGCAGAGTAGGGCGGGTCTTCACAGCACGTCATGTGACATATGCGCCAATCGTGTGACAGCAGGGCTCCGTTGCATTCGTCAGAGAATTCCACCCCAAAACGCTTACAGGAAGAAAAAAACGCGGCTTATTATTATTACCGAGGCGCGCGGCTTATTATATTATTAAAACAGCTACTTGTGGGCACTCATAAAAACACCGTGGTCTACAAGTTGTTTAGCGAGAGGATGGTGGTAATGTGCTTCAATAGAACAATGGATCAATGCCATGTCAAAACTCGGCTCCGCTGATCTGAAGGGCTCCGCAGTACACACACAGACACACACACACGCGCGCGCGCACACACGGGATCGCAGCAGCCACACACACATTTCCACTGTCCAATAGACAAGCGCCCTTTTCGACCGCGTGACATTGTTCAGAAGGTCTCGGTCCGCCTCTGTGTGAAAGCAGGCGAACCAAATGAAGAATGCATCAATGTTGCAACTTCACCCCCAGAACCGCACCGAGTCCACCAAAACTATATGTGAAAGCGACCTAAACGTAAATACTGTCTACCGCTAAAAACAGCACATCCAATTGCATTGAAAGCATCTGGAATCACAACACTACGACGCTTCGACTAGGTACAGGAGGACTCGGAGGCCAGCCAAACAGCAAAAGAGAGAGATTGTTTCTTTCCCTATTGATTAATGTATATTTGATGGTGGCAGAGCAAAAGCTCTTATTTGCCAGATTTACAGTTAATTTACATGTTAAAGAGAGACTGATTGTATGTTTATAGAGAGACATTTATAAAAACAATTTAATAGTTACAGTTGATATAATTGAATAGTTCAGCCTGCATTTGTTAGATGTGAATGGATACACTGGTTTTGTAAAAACCACTGGCTGGCTGCTCTAATGCTGTGAGCATCATAGACTGTTGCTTTACCATACTTGATGGTACAGAAGCTGAAGCACTAGTTTAACAATTTACGTTATGTGCAGAGAAACAAGTTAAAAACAATTTATGCACTTTCAATAAAGCGTTTTAAAAAAACTGTTGGGGGAACGACGACGACTTCGTAACCTAGTTACTTTCAAAGTAACTAAGTTACTCTGATAATCAAGTAATCAGTAAAGTAACTTGGATTACTTTTTAAAGGAGTAATCAGTAATCAGTAATCGGATTACTTTTACAAGTAATCTGTGGCATCACTGCTGACGAGGTTGTTAATCTCGTTTGTAATAAACAGAATATCTGCTTGAGAGGACCCCCTTACTCTGAGTATGATCCTGACCAGTGATGCCAGTAACGCGTTACTAAGTAACGCGTTATTGTAATCTGATTACTTTTCCCCGAAAATAGTAATCTAACGCGTTAATCTTTAAAAGCCAGTAATCTGATTGCAGTTACTTGTCCAAGTGGCTGTGCATTACTATTTCGTTACTATCTCATCATAAATTCATAATGCAGGCGGAATGCAGTATTTTATTTCATTTTCGACAGTCAAAAATACATTTTGAGCTGTTTTTCTTATTTGGGAGTGACGTGGTGTGGCAGTGAAAGGGTTAAATACAAGAATGTGTCCCGCGGCGTGACTGGTCCCTCTGTCTGTGAGTGACTCTGCTTTGGTCCAATCACATTCCCCATACACAGTCTGCGAATCAGAGGCAGAGTAGGGCGGGTCTTCACAGCACGTCATGTGACATATGCGCCAATCGTGTGACAGCAGGGCTCCGTCGTCGGAGAATTCCACCCCAAAACGCTTGGCAAAATTAAAAGTGAAACCGCAAGATGACTTTTGCGGTTTCTGTTCAGAATTCCACCCCAAAACGCTCTAAACGTAGCCTCAGTCACTTAACGGCGGAGGAAACAAAATACTGTCTACCGCTAAAAACAGCACATCCAATTGCATTGAAAGCATCTGGAATCACAACACTAGCCGACGCTTCGACTAGGTACAGGAGGGTTGATGGTGGCAGAGCAAAAGCTCTTATTTGCCAGATTTACAGTTAATTTACATGTTAAAGAGAGACTGATTGTATGTTTATAGAGAGACATTTATAAAAACAATTTAATAGTTACAGTTGATATAATTGAATAGTTCAGCCTGCATTTGTTAGATGTGATACACTGGTTTTGTAAAACCACTGGCTGGCTGCTCTAATGCTGTGAGCATCATAGACTGTTGCTTTACCATACTTGATGGTACAGAAGCTGAAGCACTAGTTTAACAATTTACGTTATGTGCAGAGAAACAAGTTAAAAACAATTTATGCACTTTCAATAAAGCGTTTACATTTTTTTTTTGGGGGAACGACGACGACTTCGTAACCTAGTTACTTTCAAAGTAACTAAGTTACTCTGATAATCAAGTAATCAGTAAAGTAACTTAGATTACTTTTTAAAGGAGTAATCAGTAATCAGATTACTTTTAATTAATCTGTGGCATCACTGATCCTGACTACAGCGTACTTTTTAATATTTAATAAACCAGGTGTGGAACTCTCTCAATACAATGGGACTCTTAATTAGAGTACAGACGTGCGCTTACTGAATAACTATAAAAGGCATAATAGTTAGCAGCAATAAAAGCAATTAGATGAATCTGTTTTGTTAAATGGCTTCACCAGTATCTTTCCAGGAAAGAACCTCTTTTCATGACCAACATGTTAGAAAAAAAACTCATTTGAGTAAACTGTCTTTGTTCTCTTCGAGATGTTTAGTCTCATCTGAGTAAACAGTTTCTCGTCTCCTTATTCATCAGGAGTGGTATCTGAACATGTGTAGTATAGTCAAAGAGGCCCTGTCGGTAAACGCCCGCGCGTTTACAGACACTTGAAGAGGTGTCACCTTTAAGTAGAATACTTAAAGCAGGTCTTACCGCAGGTGTAGATTCAGTTCCCGGTTTTAAAGCAAGACATGGCTGGTGTTGTTAAGAATCAATAAAATAAATAAAAATCCCCTACCCTTCCCTCCCACCGAGAGTCATACAGGATTGTGTTCCATTAACACAACCTTTGCGTATGACTCCCTCCCTTGCACCACCGGATATCCCAGAATGATCCAATTATCCTTAACATTCCTATGTATACCATAGGATCTAACACTAAATTCTACCATAAGTAGAATGTCGACTGTGGCTTGGCCACTTACCCGTAAAAAATAAATAAATAAAAATTTAAATGAGATAAACTAAAAATAAAGACCAAAAATAAGCTTCAATTGTCATGCCCTAATCACTTACATTTTATATGAACTTGTGTAATTTATAGTAACCCATGAATAATATGAAGGTATTGAACTGAAGAGAGAGCCTCAATAAATCAGAGAGAGCGGATGAAAAAGAAAAAAAAACAAGTAAAAGGAAGAGAACATTAACTTAGATCTTAAAAGAGCATTGCTATGCTTAAACATCTAAAGTATAAATTGGAGAAGTAGTGAAATTATTTCCCATTAATAAAAACAGTTTTTAAATACGTATATGCAGCATTTCCCCTGACCGGGGTGGGCGATGATCGTTGTGTAGAGTGATCTTTCAGCCGGCCGGCTATGATGGCTCTGTGGTTCTGCATCTAGATAGCTGTTGATTATTCCCCCGAGGGGCTTCTGGTAGAGTGAATGACCACGTATTGCTGATATTCCAGAATGCTCCATATATCAAAGAATGCTTCGATGTTCTAGATTATTCCAATATGTCATTTTTACATTGTCTGAATGTTCCAGTATGTTCTGGAGTGTTCCAATCTTGAATCCAATATGTCCGCAATAATATAAACACGTCGGGGAAAGCATTCAAAAACTCTGAGCACGTAGGTCTCTCTGTCCCAAATCCTCGGTTATTAAAGATTGTACTATATGGTGACCTTGCATAACTGAGATTTAAAAGGCCATTTATACACTATTCTGCGTGTTGTTCAGACAGGAATTTGGCTGCATCTTCAGGCGAGTTGAGGAGAACCCTTGCTCCTTGTTTGTCGACAATGCGAAGTATTGCAGGGTATATTAGTAGGGGTCTGTATTTCCCCAGGTATAGTTGAGACATCACCGTCTTGAACTTGGCACGCAGTTCCACTACATCATGACAATAATCTTCAAAGCAGTGTATTGGTACCTCCATGTATTTCAGATTGCCTTTCATCCTGCGAGTTTCACGAATAATCATTTCTTTTATTCTGACTTGGCGCAGGATAACCAATATCACTCTGGGCTTAGCGTTATTGTCACTGGAGCGGGGTCCCAATCTGAAGCACTGATCCACCTCCGGTATTTTAGGAAGGATCCCTGTTCCCAAGATTTTCTGTAATTCTGTGGCAAACTCTTCAGGGTTTGCACATCTCACTGATTCGTCCAGACCGACAATACGAATATTCAGCTTGCGTTTTTGATATTCCATCTCGAATATTTTGGCTTTCTGTTCTTTATTGATTTGCGTAAGCTCCAACGTTATTTCGCTGAGCTCCGTCTTGATTTCATTGTAGTTCCCCTTCATCTCAGCAGTTAGGTTAACTTTGTTAACCTCTACTTCATTGTAGATGCGAGTGAAATAGATTTCGTGGGCTTCCATTACTTTCTCCAGAGCCTCGGTGCGTTTATTCTGTGCGTCGGCGTCCGCTCTCAGCGCATCAATTTTGCCTTCAATAGATTCTTTAATAGCATCTACTTTTTGAGTTATTATCTTCTCCGACAGTTGTGATTGGAGGATCATTTCCTTCATTATTGTCTTCCCCATTTCCTCCATTTTCCGGATGATATGTTCGGTATCTGCGGAGGTGTTTGATGGGGTTGAACTTGAAGCGGCCTCTGTCAAGTCTATATTTCCTGCTGTCCGCTGTACGAATCCTGGGTCCTGCGGCGGGACATCTTCGACTGGTTTTGGTCTCGCTGTGTCTTTCCTTGTGTTTGGCATCTCGATTCTTTTGGTCAATATAGTTAGTTGATAGTCTCAGTTGATATATGCGTCAAGTTTTAAACGCATTAATGGTTTAAAAATATGTTTTAAAAACGAAAAAAAAATAACGGGTGAGCAGCTGTGTCACATGCGACCTACTCCATTCTAACTCTAAACCGGAAGTTTTAGCGTTTTTTTATTTGTATATATGTATGTTTTTAAGCTCGGCTCTCAACAGGACCTCACTAGTGGGATGTATATCTATTATTGCCTCGCACTCTAGAAGCATTACCAAAAATTACAATGCAACATGTATAGACTATGGCTAGTTTGAATATAATGATATGGAACACCGGGGGAATAAATAACCAACTCAAACGCAAAAGCGTGCTCACACTGATGAAAAAAGAACATGTGGACATTGCTCTGCTAAGCGAAACACACATTCTAGGGAAAGACATAGATAAATTAGCGGACAACATATACCATAATATCAGTCACTCCTCTATTGGTACGAGAACTCGGGGTGTAGCAATAGTCGTTAAACGTAAGTTGAATATTGTACTAAAGGGAGTATGGTCTGATGTAGAAGGTCGGATAACTATAGCTAAGATTGAACATAAGAACAGGAAAATAGCGTTGATAGCTACCAAATTTGTACGAAGAAGATTTCTTCACTACACTAACCAATGCAATGTTAGACATTCCCGATTACTCATTTATAATAGGAGCGGATTTTAATGCCATCTGGAACCCAAGGATGGACAAATCTTACCTCGCCTTTTCCAGCGAACAAAAGAATTCATCGAAGGCATTAAAGGATTGGTCAAAGATTACAGGTGTAAATGACTTATGGCGGTTACTTAATCCCACGACCCGAAAGTACTCTTGTCGATCTGCGAGACATAATACACTATCCAGAATAGATTATGTCTTTGCATCACAGAGACTATTTGATAATTATGAAGTGGAAATGATACCCAACGCACTATCAGATCACTGTTATTTACTCCTTAAAGGTACATTTGGTATACTATCCTCCCGAGCCCCAAGATGGCGATTTAACTCGTTGCTGCTTAACAACAAGGAATTCATTACACAACTCAAAGAAGCTCTTATTGTATTCCAACGGGAGAATGCAAACTCGTTGCAAGACCCCAGAATAATATGGATGTTGGTAAAGGGAATGATCAAAGACTTCACGGATAGCTTTTCCTCCAAAATGCGCAAGAATCAAAGCACAAAACTGGATGAGCTGGAAACGCTTTACTCAACGTTATTTAATTCTCTGAAATACAACAACTCAACTCGACTAGAAAATCAAGTTAACGTACTAAAAATAGAGATCAATGCCATATACAGACAACAATCGGAAATACAAATACGCAGCACAAGACAACAGCAGTACTCCCATGGTTCCAAACCCAGCCACCTATTAGCCATGCGATTAAGAATTAATGCAACATTTGCAGATATAACTACCATTAGAGCACAACAAGTACTTGTAACAGATCCTGTAAAAATAAACGATACATTCAAAGTATTCTACTCCGACTTATATAAATCAGAAATGACCTTCGATCAAAACAAAATGGACACATTTCTTAATCAAATTATTCTCCCTAAACTTTCAGAGGATGACGCTAAACAGTTAGAAATACCGATCACACTAGAGGAACTCAAGAAGGCCATAACCGCAATGAAAAGTGGTAAGGCTCCTGGAAGAGACGGTTTCCCATCAGAAATGTACCTTTCTTGTTGGGACATAATTGGCCCCTTATTACTAAATATGATCTTATACTCAGTCAAGGAGGGGAACTTCCATAAAAATGACAATATTGCACTCATAACAGTCCTCCTTAAAAAAGACAAAGACCCCAACGAGTGCGGTAGTTATAGACCTTTAAGCCTCCTCGGAACAGATATCAAACTGTACTCTAAGGTATTAGCCATCAGATTACAAAAGCATATGACGTCTTTAGTTCACCCGGACCAAACTGGCTTCATAGGAGGCCGCCTGATCACTGAGAACATAAGACGTATACTGCACGTACTTGATGCCGACAAGGAGGACACCATACCTAAGGCGATGCTGTCCCTGGATGCTATGAAGGCCTTTGACAGGCTGGAATGGTCGTATCTGTGGGCAGTGCTAGAAAGGATGGGGTTAGGAAAAGGATTCATCGATATGATTAAAGTATTATACAAAGACCCATCGGCCATGATTACAACAGGCACAATCATCTCTGAAATATTTCCGGTATCACGCTCTGCCAGACAGGGTTGTCCTCTTAGTCCCGGACTGTTCAATCTATCATTAGAGCCTTTAGCACAATATATAAGACAATCCCATTCCATAGAACCTATCGTAATCAAGGGCACACAACAAAAAATTTGTTTATATGCGGACGATGTAATATTGTTCATGAAAAACCCCAACACCACATTGCCTCATCTGCTCAAGTTGATTGAGGACTTTGGTGATTTATCGGGATTTAAGATAAATTGGCCGAAGTCGGCTTTCCTTCCACTTAACACCCCTGCAAAAAAAGATACAACCCTCCCAGGACAGATACCGATGGTAAAACATTTCAGATGCTTGGGAGTGGAAATATTCCCTACCATAAGACAAACGGTGAAGCACAACTACACAAAAATCCAAAACAAAATCAAAGACGACCTTGATAGATGGGCAAAACTTAAAAACACAGTACAAGCACGGATATCAATAGTTAAGATGGATGTACTACCTAAAATCAACTTCTTCTGTTCAATGCTACCGTTACCCCCTCCAGAGGGTTACTGGAAAAGATTACACTCCTCCACATACAAATTTATTTGGAATAACAAACCACCACGTATAAAAAGATCCACCGCACAGAGAAATAAAGCAGATGGTGGCATGGCATTTCCAGATTTTTTCCTATATTTTAAGGCGTACTCATTAAGTCCATTGACAACATGGTTTGACTCCCAAGCATTAGCTTCTTGGAGAAAAATAGAAGAAAACATAGTAGCCCCACATAGACTGAAGGACATAGCATACACTAAACTACCAATCAAGCACTGTGAACGAAAATTTGGCCCCATAATTACTCATGCGATCCGGATATGGCGTGAATCACAAAAAAAAAAATCCTAACCCACAAAAATGGCACAATCATACTCCCTTATTCAATAACAATGCTCTCTTAATTGGAAAACGACCTATAAGATTCCCTATATGGGAAGAGCAAGGCATACACTCATTAGGGGATGTTTTTAACAAACAGGGTTTTTGTAGTGATAAAGAAATACGCAAAAAATTTAATCTCACCAAGTCCACATGGCTTTTTCACAAACAGTTAGAGCTATGTTTGAAGTCTCACGGTGTTCCATTAGACAGACCAATTGAACACCACAGATACCACAAATTCTTCTACGCAAGAGAGACATCGAGAGGTTTTGTTTCAGAATTTTATCATCAATTACTAACGTCCTCGTATGAAACCCTCCAACTTGACTCTGTCTGGAGGAGGGATATACCAGACCTGGAAAATGACTTTGATTGGCAAGGAGCCTGGGCAAATGTCCGACTTACATCAAGGAACCCGGATCATCAACAAATCAATCTTAATTATATTCACAGGACATACTTGACTCCTATAAGACTGTGCCGAATGGGGCTCAAACAAGATTCCAAATGCACCCAATGTACAAATGGGGACGAAGGGACATTTATGCACATGTATTGGGACTGCTCACCAGTTAAGGCATTCTGGAAAGATGTGACCCAACAAATATCAAAACTCGTATCTTGGAATATACCTGTACACCCCTCGGTATTGCTGTTGAATGATGTTTTTGAGTTTGCAGTGAATCCACAGCTAAAGAGATTGGTTTTATCGGGTATCACAGTAGCCAAAAAGCTGATCGCATCACGCTGGTTTCAACCGGAAAAAATGTGCCGTAAAGTTTGGTTTCTTACATATCTCGATGTAATTTACCATGAAATATCTACAGCAAGAATTCTGGGTCTCAATGAATCCAAAATGTCAATGTGGTTAGAAGTGGTGGAGAGAATAAAAGCTAGCTTATAATGGTAGTGTCTGGTTAGGTGCGAGGGATAGTGGAGGTACTTCTCAAGGTGGGGTCCGGGAGGGGGGGGTTCGAGCTGAGCATATGTGTGTAGGTTTTTCTTTAGATAACAGGTATTATGGGTATATCTTATATAAGACAACTAACTAAAAGGTGATCTCATTGGATGTGCCCTGACAATTAATGCTTGTATATCTTATCGTGTGTTGTCATGTTTGTTTATATGTTTGTTTAAAAAATAATAAAAAAATAAAATACAAGAATCAATAAAATAACTGATTTTTTTCCCCCTAAGGAGCACGATTTACTGTGAGACAAAAACCCTCTTGGTAAAGCATGCAGTGAAAAAACTCAGATGGAGAAAAAGTTATAAACAGGAAATACTGTTTTATTTATAAGAAGTAAGATTACAATGTTGGCTCAAAGGACGAGTCCTAACAGAAAATAATAAAGTACAGTATGTATGAACAATGCACAAGAAACGCAAGAGTCCAAAAAATTTCAAGAAAAAAAGCCTCTCGACTGTACGGACAGCGGGTCTTTATACAGGTTGCTTTTTTGGCATCATATCTGTAAGCAAAAACACACCCCCTTTGATACTACAGTGAAAGCCAAAATGCCCCCAGAGATACGTCATAGCACCAATCAGCTTACAACAGTATAGGATTCTAGGAGGCCTCCCGGAGGTACTTTTCTCTTGAACTGTAGGAGTGAGACAGCAACTCTTCCTTGTTGTAGCAGGCCCACATTATAGTTGAGCAAACAAACACCAGTTATCTGGTTATAAGTCGTGTAGCTCCGCTCTGCGTCATACTGGAATCCACTTCCATATCAGTACTAGCACTGAATACATTTTCACATGCACCTTTACACACCCATCCGCCTGGCCACACCCCCATCCGCTCCTCTACATAAGCAGGGGTGTGGCCATACTAACAGCTCCTTCCTTGTTTTCACCACGGCGAGTGTCTGTATACACCACTTTGAGATTAGTGAAATGTTGAAGAGGAGCTACGATGAAGGAGCTGCGTTGACATTATATCTTTATTTTCTCTCTCACTATTTTCGAGGAAATACAGCGATAATGTCTTCGCCACCGTTGTGTCTAGAAGATGATGATCATTCTGACCTCCACCGGCATTTTTGTATTAGGGGCTTGCGTTGCTGGCCTAATCCCCACCGGCATTCCTCCAGCTCTGCAGTTGGACAGGTATTACCTCCGCTCTGCAGTTGGACTTGCTTGAGAGGCGCTCGGCTGTGTGAGGGCTAGCTGCCTCTCCGGGTGGGTGATGGTTTTGATATGCGAGCGCCAGTTGTGTTGCTATGGGGGGAATGGCTACACGACTTACGAAAGCCGGATCCAGGCTGGTACCCTTTTTTGCTGCCTCTTAGCGGCGTGGAGCGGGTTCTGGTTTGACGCCCACGCTACATGAGCTCCTCATCGGGAGCTCTATTGCCTGGGACCGTATCCGAATCTGCGGTTCAATCCCCCGGATCTCTGGACAAACGGATACTCTCTGTCACCGTGCAAGGCCCCGCCTTTCAAGATGAAAGTTACCCGGCGCGAGGGAGGTGGGTTTGGTGTTTCGTTATAAGAATATCTCCACGCTCAAGTCGGCTGCAGCCCATGAGGGAATTGTGCCGGCACCTCTGTGTCTGATAATCACCGTTCTGAAGACTGTGTTGACTTCTTTTCCTCTTCTCTCTTCGGATGAGGAGAGGGACAGACAGCGGCTGTCTGAAGTGTTGGCCTATATTGTGTTCTCACGTTGTGCAGTTTCGGTGGTAGCTGCTTAGCTTGCGTTCTAGCTGGGTTGAGCTACCTGTTAGCCAGTTAGCTGTTAGCTACGACGCTAGCTCTGTACGCTCGCTCGGCTGGGAACGTTAGCCTGATGCTACCAGTTAGCCTGGAGTTAGCTGTTAGCTTGTGCTACACCATTGAACATTAGCCGTGAGAATAGCAGGCCATAGCACTCTGACTACGACGTCATCTTTGACAGAAGATGTAGTCGGCCCTGCACCATGATCGGCTGTTGGAGGGGGGCGTTTCGCCGGAGCCTCGCTCAGGCCTTAGCTTCTTTTGCCCCGCCAGCGAGGGCCTTCGTCAAAGGAGACCAGCCTGTTGCGGTCCTCTCAGCCTGCGTTCATTGGTGCAGGTAAGGGTCCATTGGACACTTCCCCCCTCTTCCTTCCTTCCCCTTTCCGAATGTTTTGTAATAACGATGTTTTTTCCAAAACGTATGTTGCTTCACTACATTTGGGGATGAGATGTGTGTGAATTGTCTTGATCGCTGGTATAGCTTTCTCTCTACCTAGAAAACGGCGTTTCTTTTTTGAGGTTGTGTGTTCATGTAACGTTAGGCAACGTAGCTGAGCTCACAACTGGCTGGGTTAAAAACCCTGCAAAGCTATGCATAGTGGCATGTGATCGAGGGGTGAGTCCCTCTCTCACCTTGTGATGATAATAAACAGGTGGCGAGTTTCACATATTAACAGGGCTGTACCTGTTCAAACGAGTCGTATCAGGGGTAAGGTGGTGAGGGGTGGTTTTTTCCCCCGGTTTTCCCCTGTCCCCCCCCCCCCCCCCCTCCCCTCAAACATGATTTTGTTTACAATATATTGTTTCACTATGTTTGTGGGGATACAGTGTAACCCCTCAGCTTCTGCTGGGGTTGTGCTCCTGCTTAGAGAGGCAATTTTTTTCTGAAGATTGTTTGGTTGCTGTCATGTGGACTTAGCAAGGCCTGTGGCCAGTACTTAATCGAGGACTTGTGTCTTCTCTCGTTATGAAAAACGGCGTTCCTCTTACGGTAGTGAGAGTGTACTTTTGCTTTTTTTGTTGTGATGGAGGGTTGTGTGTGTCGTTAAGATCCACAACTGGGTTAGGTGTTGGCCTACAGAAGTTACATGTGTAAGCTCTTGTACCAGGGCCCTTAAAGGCGCCCTCTCTTGGTCTGTGTTTTTCTTCCTTTAGGAAAAGGTGTAAAAATTCAGGTGGCAGGTTCGCACATGAGTCTATGTGAAGCTGTTACCTTGACAGGTGTACAGGCGCTTCATGTAGCACGCTATGACTGGTATCATGGCTCTACTTTGTCATTGCATCATATGAGGGTCAGGGGGTGAACTGATAAAACCTCCCTCCCCTTTTTCTGATTGGTCAGGGGGTTGGGCCTCCTGTCCTTCGGGCTTCCTGTCACGTTGCTGGATCAGCGCATCACAGGGTAGGGGCGGGGGGGGGAGGGAGTTTCCTGGTCCCACGCCATATTGGACGGTGGGCCACGGAATTCCCCCCGCCATAGAGTACGTCACTGGGCGCGTTTCTATTGGTTGGAGTTATTTTCAGGCTCCATGTTGTGGACCTCTGTTGGCTAGCTATCATCGCTTAGTAGAGTTATAAACAGGGGAGGAAACTAACTTTTTGGCTTACCAGCCAACTGGCGAGTATCTGATTTTTTTTACCAGACAAACTGATTTTTTACCAGCCAAAAAAAATCGCTAATTGTGATAATTACTTCTTTGTATGTTTTCGTCTAAATTGATTTTCAATCATAGTAATAATCACACCGTGTCTCTACTCTTTAAAATATTTATTAGCATAAAACATTAATAACAGTCTCTACTCTTCACAATATTAGCATAACACATATTAACATGAAAGAGGGATCTATTCTGGACTGGGTTGGGCTGAACTGGGCAGTGAAAGATGCTGGGTTGGACTGGGTTGGGCAGTGAAAGAAAAAAACCGAAGTATGTTGTGAAGTGTATAGATAGATAGATGTGAAATGTATAGATGTAGCAGTACTGTCTATCTGTATGTCGTGTATGTCATATGTTATGATGAATTGAAAATGGGGGACCCTGATGTAAACAAGACGAAAGTCTTTCTCTGGTCTGCATCCCCTTAACAATTGTGTGTATTGAGCCGTACTGTATTGTACCCATTCTGCAATCTGTTAATAAAGTTTTCAATCAGTCAATCAAGTTAACTTTGAACCTCGGTTGTCAAGCCACGTCAATGTTGTGTATGCATCCGAGTGTTCACTGTGCCTTTAAGACGGCACGGTGGCCTTACGACAGTGCTGTGAAGTACCGTCAAGTGTTGTGGTAACGTCAGTTGGGTTGGTCTGCTGTTGTGCACTGGTTGAGCTAGCCCCTTTCGTGACTGCGATGTGCAAGCCAGGGGCTTTTGAGCATGAAATAAAATGTCTAACCTTACGTCGTAGTCCGGTGCGCAATAGACTAACATACACCTCTGTAATTTAAATGTGTCCTTGCCTTGGACTCGAGAGTTGTACTAGGGTTGGATGCAGTTCCCCGTTGCTCAGTCTGTCTGTTTTCCATCTTCTGTGTTTAACGTTATCTGTTTGCGAGTGCTTCCTTGACTGATGGCCAGTAGCACGGGACTTTTATTCAACATTCTATATTTCCGCGGGTTGGCCAGTACTGCAGGAACTTTTATTAAACATTATATATGTCCGCGGGTTGGCCAGTACTGCGGGAACTTTTATTAAACATTATATATGTCCGCGGGTTGGCCAGTACTGCGGGAACTTTTATTAAACATTATATGTCCGCGGGTTGGCCAGTACTGCGGGAACTTTTATTAAACATTATATATGTCCGCGGGTCTTGTGCAGTGCTCTCGTGGCACTGTCAACTCGCCAGACTGGCGAGTGGTCTTCATGAATCACTCGCCAAACGTAAAAAATACTCGCATTTGGCGAGTAAAGTGGCCTAATTTCCTCCCCTGGTTATAAACAACGTTATTTAACATTGCAGAATGGGTACAATTACAATACGGCTCAATACAAACAATTGTTAAGGGGCCCAGGGGGTGTAGACTGTTGTAGTTTGGTCAAATCAAGCAAATTTACATCATGCTCCAAAAAGAAAAAATCTGCCGAGCGATGTGGAGCGGGGACCGGGGAGCGCTCGATTCAAGGTGAGCGGTGAGTGAGCGGAGAGCGACTTGGGGGCGGGGTCAACATGAGCGATTAGCGGAGCGGAACAAGCCGTCTAGAGCGAAGAGCGGATTTCTCGCCCACGCCGATCCGCTCACGGGCCCTGCTCCCTACTAGTAGTGTGTATATTGGGTAAGAGCCTCCTCCTCAGGGAGTTTCAGAGCCTCCTCCTCAGGGAGTTTCAGAGCCTCCTCGGTGAGTTCAGAGCCTCCCTCTCAGTGAGGGAGCCTCCTCAGAGTTTCAGAGCCTCCTCCTCAGGGAGTTTCAGAGCCTCCTCTGTGAGTTCAGAACCTCCCTCTCAGTGAGGGAGCCTCCTCAGAGTTTCAGAGCCTCCTCCTCAGAGAGTCCTAGTCCAATTGTTACATAGCTCAATGTTGCATATGTCTTTTCAATGTATTGCTCACGTGGGAAGTCTCTCTGGGGGTTCCCCGTCCCCTCTTTTATGGAGCAGGTTGACGGGGTGTTTTTTCCCTCGTATGGGACCCATGTCCGTATTTTTTTCTGTGAAAAAAGCGGCTTCTTGTCGTTCTCCCAGGCGGCTTGGAGGAACGGTATCTGGGTTCTTGTTAGAATGTCCATTGATATGTTTTGGGTCTCGATGTGTATAGTGCTGGCCCTGGGTGCTTCTGATAGGAACCATGCATGGGCTTGCGCGCCTTGGTTGCTCATCATTGAAACAGCGTTTTTATGGGGCAACTGGGATGGAGTTTGTCTCTTCCGAGCGCCAGTGTACTAGGCTTGTCTCGACGAATTCTCGTTCATCTCTGGGGGATGTTAACAGAATAGATCAAAGCATTGGTAGAGGGGTCTCACGCCCTTGGGGTGGGCCACCGGGCGCGGTGCTTTGTGTTCTGACCGTCTGGGTGGCGCCCTCTATAATGTTTTGGATCGACACGCGTACCTACCCCCCTCCTGGGACTGGGGATGGCGGCGTGATTAGGGCACGGGACTGGTTCTGGTCGCGCCGGACCAGGTCAGTTAACCCGTTGTCTGCCGGGGCGCAGATCTGCTGTTCTGGTACCCTGAGGGACTTGTGCTTTTTCGGGGGGAAAATGCCGGGTCGGCCTGGGCATTGCAGGGTTTGACGTTATGGAGATGTTCGTGGTTATGTTACTACGTATTATCCCTCACTGTTGCTTGGTCCATGTTGTGTTGTACCTTGCACTGTGCTGAAGGAGCCTGGTCCTTCTCCATTCTTTTTCGCCCCTCTCTTCTCCTGCTTGGCGGGGCTGGGAGGGGGCTGTCGAGGTGGTTCTTGTAGAACTCCTCTGGCATCCCTGTGTACGTCCCGGTCCGCCGGGCCCGGGTCCGAATTTGTTTTCGTCGACCTGTTGGCCTGGGTTAACCCCTTCTTGAAAACTGAAACACTTGTACTGCTGTATAGCCAGTGTATACCCACAGTTGTGTTTTGGAGTTTTTTTCTTGGGGGGTTATAGGAACAACCGCCTCATGTTAGAACCAAGGGGGTGGTTGGTTCCCTGGTGTGTTGGTAGCGGAGTCAACTCTCGGGATAGGCCGGGTTTGGCCCCGTCTACCTGTGAGTGTGCCCCCGCACCTTTCATGACTTCTGCCAATCATGTCAGCCTTCTCTGCCTCGGCCCCTCTAGAGAGTCGAGGTTTTTTTTGTGCAGGCTGCGACATGGTGCACACCATGCCAGCATATGCCCCTTCTGCCGGGGTGCTGTTTTCAGCAGACCCCTTTGGCGCCTGTCTAGTCCGCAGTGCTCCAGGCTCAGGTCGAGTGGCCTGTTGCCTGGATTGAGGGGTCGACCTCTTTTGGTGGTTGTCTCCCCATTGCGCTGCCTGGTCCCGCTGTGGGTGTAGCCTATTGAGTGCTTCGGGGCGGCGTGCTGTAGGGGGGGAAGGGCCTGCTCTTGGATGGGCCCTGTCCGAATACGCTGGCGATGTGGGGGGTGGTGTCACTAGTGACCGCCTGGTGGGGTCTCGATGCTGCGGCGTCGTTGGCCTCACCAGGCCCCCTTTTCCGGGGGGTCCAGTCCCTTCCTGGGGCTGGGTCCTCCTTCGCGCTCCGCTGCTATGGCCTTGCCACGGGGTTGGGTTTTTGCCCTTGACCCCGTGCTATTAGGGGTTGTAACAGGGGTTTTATTTCTTCCCGTTCGTTCCCTAGTGGCGTGTAGTCGCGTTTGTGTAGTCGTGGGTTCTTCTGTGGAAGGTAAGTCCCACGGTCTGCTCACCCTGTGCGTTTGAGTTGCTAAACTCCTCTTCGCACAGTCGGATCCGATACCCTCCCGTCCTCCGCTAGGGTGGTCCGGGGGCTTGGGTCCTCCCCGGTTCTGATGGTTGTGGGGGGCCTCAGCGGGTACATTTGTCAAGCTCCGCTCTGCTCAGCTCCTGTATTCCAGTATGACGCAGAGCGGAGCTACAAATGTCCTAACAATCATGAATAACAGCCTTGCGGGTGATATACCTGTACATTTTAAACATGCTGTGGTGCAACCGCTTATTAAAAAGCCTAACCTGGACGCCTCTGTCCTCTCTAATTTCAGGCCTATCTCCAAGCTCCCGTTTTTATCAAATTTTCGAAAAAATTTTACTTGTCCAATTAATGTCTTTCCTTGACACACATGGCATTCTGGAGGTCTTCCAATCCAGTTTTAGAGCACTGCACAGTACCGAGACTGCACTTTTAAGAGTTTTTAATGATATCCTTCTGGCCACTGACTCTGGTGACTCCCTTATCCTCGTACTTTTAGATCTCACTGCTGCCTTCGACACAGTGGATCACAATATTCTGCTCTCCCGTCTGGAGCACTGGGTTGGCATTAAAGGCCAAGCCCTCGAGTTTTTTAGATCTTATTTGTCTGAGAGAAGCTTTTGTGTTAGCCTGGGCGACGCTGTATCCTCCACAGCACCTCTCCCCTGCGGGGTTCCCCAGGGCTCAATTCTCGGGCCAATTTTATTCGTGTTGTATCTGCTCCCCTTAGGGCCTATACTTCGAAAGCATGGCGTCTCCTTTCACTGCTACGCAGATGACAGACAGATTTACATGCCATTAAAAAGAAACACTAGCAACCCGGTAAAACCACTATTAGCATGCCTTGACGATGTTAAGGCATGGCTGGCATCAAACTGTCTCTGTCTCAATGACAGTAAAACAGAGGTCATGGTGTTTGGTCCCAGCAATGGGCATGTGTCTCCTCCTGGTGACTTGGGCCCTCTTGGGCTTTTTGTGAAGCCAACAGTCACCAACCTAGGTGTAAAATTTGATTGTGACCTAAAGTTGGACAAACGGATCAATGCTGTGGCGGGAAAGAGTTTTTTCCAACTTAGGAGGCTGTCCAAGGTCAAACCTTTTTTATCCCGCTCCGTTTTTGAAACGGTTATCCATGCTTTTATGACCTCTCGCCTTGATTACTGCAATGCCCTGTACGTTGGCGTCAGTCAGGCCTTTGCAGTTGGTACAGAACGCTGCTGCCCATCTGCTGACGGGAACACGAAAGCGGGAGCACATTTCCCCTGTGCTGGCTGCCCTACACTCATATAACTATGGTTATAGACATAACCGTACGTTTTAGATATCACATGTTACATACATATTTAGTTATAAACCCATTATGTCATGCCACTTCGTCTTTAATCATAAACAGTGGTGTTTTCGATAGACATACAGCATTATAAGAGCTGTTTTGCTTTTAACAGAGGGAGCAGAGAACATACCATAAATCACAGTGCCTGCACATAGCATAAATCACTACTATCACCTTCCAGGTTCTCAGTGGAGAGAGCGCTGGGGAGAGACACATTTAAGAGCAGAATAATACACACTGGATACAAACTGATATATATATATATATATATATATATATATATATATATATATATATATATATATAGTATTATAGCCATTAATCGCGTTTCCTCTGACGTTTCTTGCGTCCATGACAAGATAGGGATCACTGCTTCGGATGGCACGTTGCCAGGGTAGAATGTGGGAGCCAGGGGAGGAAATTAGGCCACTTTACTGGCCAAATGCTAGTATTTTTTACGTTTGGCTGGTAAAAAAAATCAGATACCCGCCAGTTGGCTGGTAAGCCAAAAAGTTAGTTTCCTCCCCTGCTGGCGAGTATACAAAAAAATAAAACATTCTGCAATCACTGCACTGGAAAACGGTGCGCGTCTTCTGAGTGTTCGCTTTAGTTGACAGTGCCACGAGAGCACTGCACAAGACCACCCGCGGACATATAATGTTTAATAAACGTTTGCGCAGTACTGGCCAACCCGCAGACATATAATAATAAAAGTCCCGCGGTACTAGGCTAGCCATCAGGAGCACTCGCAAACAGATAACGTTAAACACAGCAGAAGATGGAAAACAGACAGACTGACCAACGGGGAACTGCATCCAACCCTAGTACAACCCTCGAGTATAAGTTACTAAGGACACATTTAAATCACAGAGGTGTAATGTTAGTCTACTGGAACTGTATACAGTGGTTAGCTTCTAGTTAGCGTTTTAGCTATAGCTGCTTGCTAGCTAACGTTAGCCCCGTGTGCTCAAAGCAGCCAGCTAGGTGTATCTGTTATGACTATAATGTTTCCAAAAAAGCACCAGACTACGACGTAAGGTTAGACATTTTATTTCATGCTCAAAAGCCCCTGGCTTGCACATCGCAGTCACGAAAGGGGCTAGCTCAACCAGTGCACTGTGCACAACAGCACACCAACCCACCTGACGTTACCACAACACTTGACGGTACTTCACAGCACTGTCGTAAGACCACCGTGCTGTCTTAAAGGCACAGTGTGCCTACCCAGATGCATACACAACATTGACGCGGCTTGACATACAAAGAAGTAATTATCACAATTAGCGTTTTTTTTGTCTGGTAAAAAATCTGTTTGGCTGGTAAAAAAAATCAGATACTCGCCAGTTGGCTGGTAAGCCAAAAAGTTAGTTTCCTCCCCTGGTGGGAGCATTTGTGTATGGCATGAGCAGAGGTGGGGGCAGTGAGGGGCATGAAGCCTTGCCCCTGCGGAAAGGCCTGCATGGAGGCCGGGGGTGGCATTATAGCTGGAAGAGGAGAATAATACCTCTCCATGCTCAAAGATCTATTGCGCTGGGCCTCTCTCCTTTTCCCCCATTGAGGCGGCCTTGAAGAACGAGAGGTCATGGCTCTATGGTCACGCTGGCTGTGCCCTTTGACATGAATCTATTTTTCTCAATATTTATGAGAGACATAACATCCCTCATCCAATGCAAATGTGATGGGGGAGTGGCTGCCTTCCAATTGAGTAGAATGAGGCGTCTGGCAATAAGTGAGGTGAAGGCCATGGCATTAGATATAGTGATGTTCTCCGGTGTCAGGCCAAATAATAAAGAGAGGACATGGGTTGACATTCAGAGCAAGAATATCTGAGTAAGATTTAAAAATGGAACTCCAGAAAGGGGCCAGTGCTGGACAATGCCAAAACATATGGATGAGCGAGCCTGGGGCTTGGTGGCACCGGTCGCATGTGGGATCCATGCCAGGGTTTATCTTAGCAAATCTGGTCTTTGACCAATACACACGGTGGAGGAGCTTGAACTGTATCAAAGAATGCCGGGCACATATAGAGGATGAGTGTATTCGGGAAAGAGCCTTTTCCCATTCTTCGTCTGTAAATTGATGGCGAACAGACAACCGCGAGATCCGCTGTAAAATAAAAGGGCCTTCATCATTTTTAAATTCATTTAATGACGAGGCGTCCGTTTTCCAGTAGCATGAGCTAACTTCACGTTTCCATACAGTTTACAACTCACAGATGAAATCAGGATTTATTTTCATATCCCGGACTCGAGCCCCCAATGTATACCTTTTCCTGTATTAATCTGAACCACAGTAGAGTACAGGGGAGCGTTCTCTCAACACTCCCGGGCCGAAGTGCTGGTCATGTAGCTTGCTTAATGTTATGCTAACGTTACACGCAAATCAAGTGCTGCCTCTGTCTACCGTCCCCGCTACACTCAGACTACATCAACGTTTCCCTAACCCCTACTCTCACATCGTTAATGTTATCATTAGGGATGGGCATTTTAAAGAAAAATCCAGATCGATTGATTGCATGCTATACTCGATTGATCGTGTATTACTCGAAAAGGGGAAAAAAACGTACAAAAAAAATATATATATATTAGATTTTTTTATTTATAATTACTTATTTTTGTTCATTCACGTATATATGTTTAAGGAAATCAACAAACAGTTATAATCTTACACATACATGTGAAAAGATATGTACAAAAATATATATATATATATTTTCTTTTTCATAACAATTTATCATTTCGATTTATTTTTTTTGATTTTTCTCATAGCTATTAGTCCTTGGGCCGGACGAGATATCGGTACCGAAAAGGCGGCAAAACCTTACCTATTTTAAAGTGTTCATAGGGTCAATATAAGTTAATTAAAATATGATAGACTTTCCATAGGAGCAGCTTTTTATATTTTTTTACTGTTTGTTATTTTCCTCTATAGGCGGATTTTCATCAGTTCCAAAAAGAACACAGACAGCCAATAGCACATTAAAATTTCTATAACACTCTTTTTGGACATTCCTTTTTATAAATTAAACAAACCTGTGTCCAATTAAATTAGTTGATGAAGTGGGTGTGGCCTATTATTTGGTGGTGGAGCAGTTCTTTCAGGAATCAAAGCTGAATGGGACACAGCTGTCACAGCTGACTGGTAAGATAAATCCAACTTTAAATGTTACTACATGTTAAGGGTTATGAAAACACATATACAATATATATGTATACACATGTGCATGAGAATTTAAGAAGCATATTTGATTGTTTAGAGACATATTTTGTTACTAACTGTATGTTTCATTGCATAAGGGCAATAACGTAAGGCATCATGCAGGGGTCCTAAAAGTGAATTTGAACATTAGCCCTGAATAGCCGATCTACAAGCTAATGTAAAAACAAAATATTGATTTATCTATTTCAGAGAGTCACGCCATCATAGAGCAGTTCTTACAGGAATGTTGCACCTTGCATGCATCCGAGAGATGATTCCTTGGTGTTTTGCATATGACAAGCTCAACTACGCTCAACTACGCCCGCTACCTTTCATACTATTATGCCACAATGACACAGCTGCCTGCAAATCACCCGGAAGTGCATGCCCATTTCCTGCAAGGAGGCTTCTCCGTCCAACTTGGCAGCAGAAATCCTTTTGGACGAATTCCTGTTGACCAGACCATTGAGGAGACTGTCAACAAGGACACACAAACATCTGGTGGAACAAAAGGCTTCAGCCTCAAACCTGCGGCTGTCTACAAGTACTACTTAACCTCAGAGTACCGCAGTGCCTTCCTGAGGCGGCTGAGGGAGATGGTTGGTCAAGGAGATTCTCAACTTAATCACCCAGACTTACAGCTGCCCAGGATCAGAAGAGATGAGGCTGGTGTTGAGTCCATTGTTGATATCCTGGAGAACTGCTGGCTGAATCCATTCAGTCCAGACCAATGTGAGTTTGTCAGCTTGTCAACAGCAACTGTTGCCCCACCAGATGTGGGCAATGACCTACTTGATGCTCATAAGATAGGAGAGTAAGCCTATCAAGCCTTCAAACATGAACGTCTCGAGACAACTCCACCAACTACAAAGTTTTATGACAAGATCACAAAGAATAAGCTGAAAACATTTTCAGAGGTCGGAAAAAAAAACACGCAGCAAAGGGCAAGGCAAGGAAGTAATTCTGAAGGCTGATAGGAATCTGTTTGGCCACATGGTTCTGGTGGCCCAGAGCCGAGAGCTACACATGAGAGATGTGTTGGCACATCCACTGGGACCCGTGCCCTGGGCCCTAGCTAATGGGGATGGATCTCTTCGCAAGACAAACAAGGCAACTCTTGCCAGAGAGTTGGAGAAGAGTGTTGCCCCAGCAGAAGTAATCCCCAAACCATCAACAACCATCATCGATGGAATGAGCCTTGTCCAAAAAATGAAAGGAGATGACAAGACATTTGCACAGCTGGCAGAATCAACCCTAGCCAAGGTCTTGCATGAAGGTGGCAATAGTGAACGGATTGATGTTGTCTTTGATGTGTACAAGGACATGTCAATAAAAAATTCAGAAAGGGCAAACAGAGGTGCAGAAATGGGGATCCAGTTCAAAAACATTGTTTCTGGCCACAATATTCAGCAGTGGAGGAAACTGCTCTGCAGTGCTTCAAACAAAGCCAGTCTCATCAAGTTCTTGGTGGAGGAATGGAAACGGCCCAAGCACAGAGATAAACTGCAAGATAAGACACTGTATGTCACTTGTGAAGAAGTCTGCTTCAAAATCACCAAGGACCAGTGGGAGGAGGTAACACAACTGAGATCTACGCAGGAGGAAGCCGACACCCGCATGCTATTGCATGCTCTCCATGCAGCAGAGTCTGGCTACAAGGCAGCGATCATCATAGCTGATGACACAGATGTTCTGGTGCTGTCCCTTGGTTTCAGCAAGGACATTCCATGCCGTGTGTACCAAAAATGTGGCACACAGAACAGGACAAGATTTCTGGACATCACTAAACTTTGCCAATCACTCTGTGAAAGTGTTGCTGATGCCTTGATTGGCATGCATGCGTTCACCGGTTGTGACACTATAAGTGCATTTGCAGGACGTGGGAAAATGGGCACCTTCAAACAATTGAAGTCAGACAGGGCATACCAAGAAGCCTTCTGTTGTAGAAAGGTTGTTTAACACAGCAGGAGACGATATTTCCAATTGTAACAAATAGGTAATTTATTTAAGAAAAGAAGTTCTTTAACAGCAAGAGCTATGGGTCAAAGAAGATCACCACGGCTTGAACAAAAAACACTCTGTCCTGGATCCCTTTGCCTGTCCCTAAATCCCCTCTCAGTCCTGCCCCCCCATGACAGATATGATGACGTATCACATCATGTCAGATCTGACATGACGTACATTAAGATGATACGTAGATTTAACATCGGAGAGAGAGAGAACATGAAGAGAGATAAGCAAGATATGATATCCACACACGATATGATGTAAAACATTAAGAACATCGAAGAGAGAGTGAGATGTGTGTGTGTGTGTGTGTGTTTGTGTGTGTGTGTGTGTATGTGTGTGTGTGTCTGTGTGTGTGTGCGTCTGTGTACAGACGTGTGTATTGTATGTGTGTATTGTGTGTGTGTGTCTGTGTGTGTGCGTCTGTGTACAGACGTGTGTGTATTGTATGTGTGTATTGTGACACAGGGAATGTGTGTGTGTGTCGGTGTGTATGTCTGTGCGACTGTGTGTGTCTGTGTGTGTGTGTGTGTGTGTCTGTGTGACTGTGTGTGTCTGTGTGTGTGTGCTGTGTCTGTGTGTGTGCTGTGTATGTGTGTGTCTGTGTGTGTGTGCTGTGTCTGTGTGACTGTGTGTGTCTGTGTGTGTGTGCTGTGTCTGTGTGTGTGCTGTGTATGTGTGTGTCTGTGTGTGTGTGCTGTGTCTGTGTGTGTGTGCTGTGTATGTATGAAAGAGAGAAAAGACACAAGATTAGAGCACACGATATGATGTACTGAAATGTCCATCTGCTATCTTGAGGCTGTTTTAAGAACATCAGCCAGACTGTCGCCCTAGTGTCTTTGAGCCCTGCTAGTTGACCTATATTAAACTAGTCAAGACTAACCCCTTTCCTACCTCCACCCTCGTATACACATTTTCCACAACATTCCCCCATTTGGGGCTATCCCTAGTCCCACCCAAATCATATAACCAAGAAAATGTGAACGTCTAACTAAACGAGAAACCACAATTATATAATAAAAGTTTAAATGCCTAATCTAAACCAGAAACCTTACTTCATTCACTGGACCCCTAACGGACCAACAAAGGCTGACTACCGTTCTCACAATAAACACAAAACCGCTCAAAACAAGAGTAATAATAAAACATCAAAAAAAAAATACCCCAATTTATAATCCTAACCTGACAGACAAATCCCCCCAACCTCCACCGCTTACCAAATGAGCCACAGTTCCGGCCGGAAACCGCGACTCTCATCAGGGAAAGGAGAAGTTGACCGTCAGAACTAAACATAGAACATCCCTCCCAAAAAAATGACATTGTCTCTTCCATAACATTGAGTCCCAGTGTCCATCGCTCAGCCCCCCTTCCATGCCCACCAGTCCCCAGAACCGATCCCCCGACCACTTCTTCTCAATGCTTCCTCAGGCTCAGAACCGACACTCTGCCGATGCCCCTTCCCATTCCGGTTTGACCAGGACCACAAGTAAAATAAACAAAAAATAATAAAAAAATAAAAAACAATGCAATGATTTTCAATGGTTGCAATCTCTATGCCGAAGGATCATTAGAAAATCAGATTAAAATTCCTAGTTAAAGGAATAAACCAACAAAACTGCACTCAGACCATCCCCCGTCACTCTTAAAGGAAAGAACCAACAAAAAGAAAATGTCCCTACCTCACCATACCCCTAATCCTCTATCCCCTCGTCTCCCTCTAAGGCAGCATAAAGCTGAGGATATGGCCCGATTTGTGGCTCAATCTCTTTCTGTCCCACCATCAGCATTTGGCTCGTTACGTGTGAAGTTACCAGCCTACCCAAGAGAGGCATACCACAACAGAAAAGGAGAACCAATATCAACCCTGCCACCCCGATGGATATCCCCGTCTGCATCACTATGCTTCCCCACTGTCCCAATCTTTCCAACACCCCACTCCCCCACCATTCTTCATTCCGGCCAGAATTCCCCCTCAACTCCTCCCTCAAATCCTTCAGCTTAGCCATGGCCTCGGAGAACTTTCCCCCTGGCCCCACATTCGTCGGAATGAATGTGCAGCAGTACTGTCCAAACATGGAACAGACTCCACCCTTCTCCGCCATTAACCAGTTCAGAGCCTGTCTATTCTGCCACGCCACCGTACTGGTCGCGTGCATCTGGTCCCCCATTGCATCCAACGCCTCCTCGGTGTAATTGAGATACCGCTGCTGATTGTAAAACAAATAGTTGATCCACCCGGTGTTCTTATTGACCGATATCCATGGCAGAATAGACTCAAACCCTGCCGCAATCTCATTCTTAGCCATGAACTCGGCTGGAATGCCCCTTGGCTGTCCTATGCTGTCCAGATACACCCTTGGGTCTGCCTTGTAGCTACGCTTCGTTCGAGAGATAGGAGACTCAGAAGGTCCTTCCGTCACTGATAATGGTAGGACCACCATTGGCATGATCGCCTGAACCCGGGCACATCTACCTGACCAATCTAAAGGAAGTGTATTCCTCAACCTCCTACCGCCGCAGAGCCAGTATTGGTCCGCCAGTGCCATATCCTGGACATGAAAAGGGCAAGCTACAGGCCGTGGGTTGGTATCCACTCCCTTTAACACGACCCCGTGTCCACACTTTCCTTCTTTCGTACAGTTAGTCGTGATGCTCCAAATAGTAGTGCACCGCCCCTCTGCCACCTCCCCTACATCCCGGGTCCCCTCCTTTTGCAAGCACTCGAAATCCTTGGTCAGCCATAGTTTGACACCTCTGGGTATTGGCAACCCCGTCGCTACCCCCTGCACACGTACATCCAATTTCCTACAACGTTCCCGCATAGTGACATCCTTGAAATCCGTGACGTTTCCTGCCGCCTTAAAACGACTAGAGCCGAGAAACCCCAAACACTCTGCCTCGCACCAAGGGCGACTATTATGGGGCCCCTCCCATGCCTCTGCGTCCCTGTCACACTGAGCCCAACTGAACTTCGTGCCCTTCACCAGCAGCCTATCCGGACGTGCCTTGGAGCAGACATAACAATCCTCTATCTGATTCTGCGCGCTCGTGTACTGGACCCACTTAAACCACTCATTCCCTAAAGCCGCCCTATACATCGGGTCAGTCCTCCGGGTCTTCCTCGTCATAGTCATAGTCGCCCCCATCCTGTTCCCCGGAAGGAAGCAAACCCCTCAACCTGGCCCAGAGTGAGCCCACTGAGTCCCTCAACGTTCCGGCTGTCCTCTGGAACATATCCTGTCCCCCCACCTCTTCCGACTCAGTGTCCTTGACCTCCCTTTTTCCCCTCACCCCTGTCCCCTGTGATTGGTTCGGGACAGGCTCAACTCTCCTATCTACCCCCACAACCCGATCCTCGTTAGTATAATGGTAAGTATCCCCGCCTGTAACGGGGGAATGGTCAAAATCAAAAACATGCCCTTGCGGTCCTACGGGAAACACCCCGTTTGGTTGTAGTCTTATCTTCTCCCCCCCTTCCTCGATGGAGGGAAAAGGGGGCGCCTGATTCTGAGCCTGGTCATGAAAGTCTGCTGGTACTTGAGCCTGAGCGGGACCCCGTGGGACTCCTACCCACTCAAACCCGTCATCCTCAAGGACGGGTCGACCGTGACGGTTCTTAATGACGTCGTTGTGCCCGGCCGACCGTCCGCACACTGCTGCCAACATCTGCGGGAGCATCAGCAGGCACTGCACCTTCCAGTTGCCGTCTCGGACCCTCCATGTCGGGTTCTGCATAACTGCGATCGATTGTATCCCCCAAGAGATCGCCGCTGGCCTTTATGCAGTGATTGAAGTGGAACCAGGTCGCTGATCCCTTGACTTGGACTGCCGTTCCAGTCGATCGGATCACCTCGTACGGGCCCTCTCTCCGGGGTGATGACCACTTTCTCTTGTGGACCTTTACGAAGACCAAGTCCCCAGGGATCAGTCTCGGTTTGGTGGCTTCCTTCTCCGCCTCCTTCTCCCCCTTTCCACTTTCTCTGCTCCTGTCGAAACACAGCTTCATGTATTTTAGTCACTTGCTGAAGATATTTTTTCAGATCTTGCTCAAAAATATCTAATGCCGGGCCCCTAGCCAGGTGTCTAAATGGCGGTGCTGGCATGCTGCGGCCTGTAAGCATTTCATGCGGTGTTAGCTGTGTTTGGCGGTTTACGCTGCTTCTAATAGCCATCAGAGCAAGTGGCAAAGCATCAATCCAGTTAAGCTTAGTTTGCATACAGATTTTCAACAGTTTGTTTTTAATGACCAGATTGGCCCTTTCCACCTTCCCCTGCGACCCGGGACTATAGACACAGGAAAGGCGCTGTCTTATACCTAATTTCTGCATCAGCCCTTTAACCACCTTGTCGATGAACTCGCGGCCATTATCGCTTTGTAATATCGTGGGAATTCCAAATCTCGGAATGACCTCGCGACACAGGAACTTGATCACTGTGTCCGCGTTCTTGTGTTTAGATGGAATGGCCTCAATCCAGTGACTAAAACAGTCCTCTACTACCAGGAGGTATCGTTTGCCCTGCACTGGCGTTATCATGTCTGTATAGTCCATAATCAGATGTCTGAATGGTCCCTCAGGGAGGGGTGTGTAAGCCGCCACTGTCGGTACTCCTTTGCGCACAGTGCCCTGTAAGCATGTTAAACACCTGGCTAGTGTAACGTCAATTTGTGCCTGAAGCTTTGGGGACCAAAATCCCATTTTCGTGATTCGTTTCAGGGTCTCTGCTCTTCCACAGTGATCAACACCATGAGCCTCAGGTATCACTAAGGACAGAAGATCGATGGAGGCGACTATCAAACCGTTATGACTCCTCCACAGACCATCTGCCCCCCTTACAGCCCCCCTCTCCGTCCACGACTGTTTCTCGGCCTGCGTGGCTGAGTCCTGAAGATCACTCAAATTATCCTCAGTTACCTCAGTCGTCAGTTCGGCCGCAAACATCAGAACAGCCGTGGACGGCACCGCAGCCGCCGCCTTCGCGGCCTCGTCCGCCGCGTTGTTTCCCGTCGTCACAAAGGACAGGTCTTTTCTGTGTGCCTGGCACTTTACGATAGCAATGCTTTTGGGCAACTTTACAGCCTGAATAAGCGCCACAACCTGCTTGTGGTGAAGGATCGGTGAGCCGTCCGATTTCTTAAAGCCTCTTGCCTTCCAAATGGCCGCGAATAGGTGGCATACGCCATGCGCATACGCAGAGTCTGTAAAGATGTTAACCGTGCGATCTTTAGCTATTATGCATGCTTCTGTTAGTGCTATTAGTTCTGCAAGCTGGGCCGAACATGGTTGCATGCATTGTCCGGCCTTTCTTGTTAGTGTTTCTCCGTTAGGTTTGCACTATACGACGGCGTCTCCTGACCTTAAATTTTCCCCCTCCCGATAGCAGGACCCATCCACAAAAAGTGAGAGTTCTGCTATCGCGAGCGGGTCGACTCCCAAATCAGGACGGAGTTTCACGAAAGCCTGTACCTCCACCTCACACTCATGCGGTTGACCCTCGCTCGGGAGTGGTACCAGATCCGCCGGGTTACTGCCGTGGCATGTTTTTATCGTAACGTCCGAGTACTGCAGGAGCCTCATGTAAGCCTGTTGCCGTTGGCTGGTCAGAACAAATTTGCCTCTTTCAATCAAGTTTGCCAATTTGTGATGTGTCCAAATGCAAATGTCATATCCCATTGTCACGGCCGTTGCCTTCT